>NC_090647.1:125690213-125917713 GCF_040937935.1 Hyperolius riggenbachi
GGTTAAGCACCACCAGGGGGGTGGTTAGGGTTAGGCACCACCAGGGGTGTGGTTAGGGTTAGGCACCACCAGGGGGGTGGTTAGGGATAGGCACCACCAGGGGGGTGGTTAGGGTTAGGCACCATAGGGGGTCTTAGGGTTAGGTACAGAGAGGGTTCTGTGTGTTAACGCTAAATAACAATAAGGCTTTAACATTAAATAGTGATAAGGCCTTAACGTTAAATAGCGATAAGCGTCAAACGGATTAGCGGCAACTCCGTGCGCCATTATTCGCAGGCGACATTTTCAGATGGACCCCTGTGAGGAGCCAGAGAGATTCTTGGAGATCAAAAGTGATTTGGCAAAGCTTTATAAAAATACTGTATACTGTAAAACTAGGTGGCAGTCATTTGCATCCTCCATCTGGGTCACATCAAATGAAGGTTCACCCAAAAGTGGAAGCTTTTTAATACTTTAATACATCTGGCATGGTTGTAGGATTACAGGTGGCTTAATCTTCTCAGCTGGTGTGGCAGGTCTGAGCATGGCTCCTCACATCAGACAATCTCTTTATCTGTTATGTTGGGAATACATGATGCAATTTACCGTCTGATCGACTGGAACTGGGCAATTATTTCCAACATATCCAATCAGTTTCCGATTGAGAAAGGGAATTGATTTTGTGAAGTTATCATTGGAAAATCGATTGTTTTATCGATTGGGAACAGTTTAGACATGTACAACGGAACAAATTCCCATCTCATCACTTGTCGAACAGACGGGAAATTGCATCACGTGTTCTCCGCATTAAAGTTTGCTGTACTGTTATTTTTCTTTGTAAAGCTGAGTATGAATTAGTTAGGCTTTCATAGAGCCTATTCAATCCCCAACCTGAAGCTAGCTTCAACTCTTAAACTGGAATCTTTGGTATCACAAAATGGCTTTACACCAGAAATGAATAGTCCCTACACAGCAGGCACCAGAAACCACTGGCTGCAGACCAGGATACACTAGCATTACATCCATCTCCATCGAAACCTATCCACTGATTAACTGATTTCATTCACCCTGTTACACCAATACGTGTTAAATCTGTGTACTTTTCTTCTATACTTTGAGAGTCTTTTCTCTATAAACTTTTCAGCAAACTTTTACAAAGTGCACGGGGCTGTGGATCCTTTGCTTTGCGGTAATGGCTCAGATGCCGGGTAAGTAGCATCTCTCCTCTCTGTATTGTTGCCATGTAGCAAAATGTGAGTGAATGACTATAGTTTGTAGGTTTGTATATGCGTTGCCATTTATGTTTCCTTCCGCACTGTGCAACTTGCCTCCTCTACCTAATTTAGTATTTTTGTTCTGTTGAATACATGCTCGCCCCGTTAGGTAGGCACAGGTTACACTTACATTTTCTGAGCAGTTGTGGGTTCTTGACCTAGATGAGCAGCCAAGGGTACCTGACCTAAGCCTTGCAATTATGAGCGCAGAAAGATAGCCAGGGGCCTGTCGACTGTGAGGGTGTTTCTTGTGGTAATGGTAGAAAGTCACACAAACAGTTTTCTTCAGCATTCAAATTCCGTAAAACAGACAGTATAAGCTTCAGTCTCAATAGTGACCCAACACTAGGCAATACCACTTTAAATTGGCATATGTCAGTTTACCCTGGATGTCTTTGTGAACAAACTGGTAGAATTCAGTCTTGAAAAAGATACAAACAACAAAAGTTAACAGGTTTAATTTCAAGTGAAATTTACAGCATAAAAAGTGAGAGAAATAAAGGGATAGGCTAGGAGAAAGGTCTTGTAGATGTGGTTAACCAGGTGGTCCTCAAGCATCTTACGGGCGCAGTATCAGTATTTAAGGTTCTCTAACTAGTTGAATACGTTGATTTGGTTTCATGAAATAAGAGACACCATTAATTGCATAGTCTAAACTAACTACTGCTATTACCGTAATATTTTTGTCACTCTTGCAGAAGAGCCACTTACCTTCACCCCATGGTCAATATGCAGAAAGAAAGAGATGTGCCAGGGAGACCCTCCCCAAGGATTTTGTTTCTGCCAGCCCATGCTGTGGTCCTGCACAGAATGATAATCTCTGTCATGTCTGCTGTTCTTGATTTTTCTGCCCCATATAATGCAAGACACTGATAATTCTAGAAAGAAGATGGATATGACAGGGAACCTCTACCACCACTTATTTGCTGTATAATGCAAATGTGCCAGTATGATGAAGTCACAAGTTCGGTCAATGGATGCTGCATATAGTGCCTTGCAGGTGGCTACCACCCAATGGAATGTTTATAAATGGGTGTGGAGCTGTCCAAGTGCTGTTCCACCTCCAGTACTGAACACCTGCAAACATCAGGTAGCTTTACAGGAGTGGTTGACAGCCAGTGGAGAACCCACCGATTTCAACTGTCTGTGTGCACTAACCCCTAAACTAATGTAAGGGATCATTAGGTAAAAGTAACACAGCAACAATGCATACTGCTTAGATAAGATGTTTAACTGGAAATACCGTCGTCGGTTGAAGTTATTTGACTTGCTGGGTAGAATAACTCTTCAGCATCTCTCAGACATCCTTTGGAACTCCTTACAGCCCCTAGAAGTTCCAAAGACAAGCGCTTCTGTCTTGCACACACACAAGTCCGGGTTTGCACATGTGCGAATATGCTGATCTTCAGATCTACTTGGGGACTCAAGTAGTTCTGAAGGCTGCCCAAGGAGTGGCAAAGACCTGGCAGGATGAGTAACTTTAACTGGGGATGGTAAGATGGGTGGAGGACTAGGAGGACTCTAAACGTACAGTATGTATTAAAAATGTTTCATCATTTAAGGAGAGTAAAGGACAGGAAGTACCAAGGACAGAACAGGAATGACGGCACAGACAGAAGCCTGGGAAGGCTTTATGGTATCCAGGGTCTTCCCTTTACTTTGGCATGTATTTAAACTGAAGTGAGTTTCTTCAGTTCTGTATTCCTTTAATCTTTGGTCAGCTGTTCCGTGTACTCTTACAGCACACATTTGCATGTTTTAGTAAGTCCAGACTGCTATTTATTAGTGTACGTCTGCTACATCTCTGTCTCTGCTATTCTAGGCTGAAGAGAAAGCACCTCTGTCAGGAAAGGGTTTGGAGAAACTCCCAGCTAGATGTGTGCCCAGCTGCATTGTCAAACTTCCAGTTACTTTTCCCATGGGGCTCTCGGTAGTTAGAAGTAAGGAGAGAGGAGGAAGGGGCTGCTTGCACATTTGCAGTAGGGATGCAGTTGGTAAGAGTTTGTGTCAGCTGTATTTAGCAAGAATTCAGGAATCTCAACTGGGACTATTGGTCAGTACAATGATTTGATTGAATGTGATTGTAGACATGTTTATTATTGCAGTCCGTATACACTGCAATCTGATTGTAAAAACCGTTATCCAATTGTACCACTTATTGGTAGTATACATCTGTTCACCTATACATCATAGTATAGGTAAAGTTGCATATTGTGTAAAGTCTTTGTAACTGAGATTTGTGGCAGCAGCTTATCTCCAGCATTTCACAAGTAAAGTTGGTGCTAATGTTGTGCTGTCGAGTTGCAACCACATAGGTCACTGTCAGAAATTAAGCCTAGTACACACATCCAATTTTGATTGGCCAATGATTGACCAATTTTACCACCTTCATGTAGTATGAGAGCTTACCTATACAATCTGTTCATAGTATTCAATATCTGTTGACACTTATACCACATAGAGGTCATAAAATTGGCCAGTGATTGACTAATTATAATTAAAGGTGTGTACCAGGCCTTAGTTACTGGCTGACAGGACTGACTGAATGAACTGGCAGACAAGAATGACAGACTAGACTGGTTGAAAGAATGGACTGACGAATAGAATCTCCACTGGATAACATTAGCAGCACACATGCTAGGAGTTCATTGCTCACACAAATCTTTGATGTGTTGCAAAACACTAATTCTACTTCCTGATATGCCCTGTAGAATGAATTCAAATGGTTATTATAAGCAGTAAGCACATTTTGCCAACATTTTTTGAAAAAAAAAATGTAAATGAAATGTTATGTCTGATTATAAAGATTACATTCATATTGCCTTCTGCTTTGTAATTTAGACAATGTCCGGAAGGATATACGTGTATGAAAGCAGGCAGGAATCCCAACTACGGATATACAAACTTTGATACGTTTAGCTGGGCCTTTCTGGCCTTATTTCGCCTTATGACTCAGGATTTTTGGGAAAACTTATACCAGTTGGTAAGTAAACCCAAGGTCAGTGTTTTCTTCATGATGTGTTTGCTAGTGTCTTTGTAGGTCTGTGAGAGGAAGCACAGCTTCAGGATGTAGACATATGTGTGTGGTGGTGCAAAGGAGCACCTCACATGAGGTCTATGAAAAGTAGCATAGCTTCAGCATGTACAGAGATGTGTGTGGTGGTGTGAGGGACCTTCTCCCATGAGGCCTGTGAGAAGAAGCACAGCTTTAGAATGTACAGAGATGTGTGTGGTGGTGCAAGCGAGTTCCTCACATGAGGTCTATGAGAAGAAGCACAGCTTCAGCATGTACAGAGATGTGTGTGGTGGTGCGAGGGAGTTCCTCACATGAGGTCTGTGAGAAGAAGTACAGCTTCAGCATGTACAGAGATGTGTGTGGTGGTGTGAGGGAACTTCTCCCATGAGGCCTGTAAGAAGAAGCACAGCTCCAGGATGTACAGAGATGTGTGTGGTGGTGCGAGGGACCTTCTCCCATGAGGCCTGTGAGAAGAAGCACAGCTTCAGCATGTACAGAGATGTGTGTGGTGGTGCGAGGGACCTTCTCCCATGAGGCCTGTGAGAAGAAGCACAGCTTCAGCATGTACAGACATGTGTGGTGGTGCGAGGGAGTTCCTCACATGAGGCCTGTGAGAAGAAGCACAGCTTCAGCATGTACAGAGATGTGTGGTGGTGCGAGGGAGTTCCTCACATGAGGTCTGTGAGAAGAAGCACAGCTTCAGCATGTACAGAGATGTGTGGTGGTGCGAGGGAGTTCCTCACATGAGGTCTGTGAGAAGAAGCACAGCTTCAGAATGTACAGAGATGTGTGTGGTGGTGCAAGGGAGTTCCTCACATGAGGTCTGTGAGAAGAAGCACAGCTTCAGCGTGTACAGAGATGTGTGTAGTGGTGCGAGGGAGTTCCTCACATTAGGTCTGTGAGAAGTAGCACAGCTTCATCATGTACAGAGATGTGTGTGGTGGTGCGAGGGAACTTCTCCCATAAGGCCTGTGAGAAGAAGCACAGCTCCAGGATGTACAGAGATGTGTGTGGTGGTGCAAGGGACCGTCTCCCATGAGGCCTGTGAGAAGAAGCACAGCTCCAGGATGTACAGAGATGTGTGTGGTGGTGCAAGGGACCTTCTCTCATGAGGCCTGTGAGAAGAAGCACAGCTTCAGTATGTACAGAGATGTGTGTGGTGGTGCGAGGGACCCTCTCCCATGAGACCTGTGAGAAGAAGCACAGATTCAGCATGTACAGAGATGTGTGGTGGTGCGAGGGAACTTCTCCCATGAGGCCTGTGAGAAGAAGCACAGCTCCAGGATGTACAGAGATGTGTGTGGTGGTGCGAGGGAGCTTCTCCCATGAGGCCTGTTAGAAGAAGCACAGCTTCAGTATGTACAGAGATGTGTGTGGTGGTGCGAGGGACCCTCTCCCATGAGACCTGTGAGAAGAAGCACAGCTTCAACATGTACAGAGATGTGTGGTGGTGCGAGGGAGTTCCTTACATGAGGCCTGTGAGAAGAAGCACAGCTTCAGCATGTGCAGAGATGTGTGGTGGTGCGAAGGAGTTCCTCACATGAGGCCTGTGAGAAGAAGCACAGCTTCAGCATGTGCAGAGATGTGTGGTGGTGCGAGGGAGTTCCTTAAATGAGGCCTGTGATAAGAAGCACAGCTTCAGTATGTACAGAGATGTGTGGTGGTGCGAGGGAGTTCCTTACATGAGGTCTGTGAGAAGAAGCACAGCTTTAGAATGTACAGAGATGTGTGTGGTGGTGCGAGGGAGTTCCTCACATGAGGCCTGTGAGAAGAAGCACAGCTTCAGCATGTACAGAGATGTGTGGTGGTGCGAGGGAGTTTCTCACGTGAGGTCTGTGAGAAGAAGCACAGCTTCAGCATGTACAGAGATGTGTGTGGTGATGCGAGGGAGTTCCTCACATGCGGTCTGAGAGAAGAAGCACAGCTTGAGCATGTACAGAGATGTGTGTGGTGGTGCGAGGGAGTTCCTCACATGAGGTCTGTGAGAAAAAGCACAGCTTCAGCATGTACAGAGATGTGTGTGGTGGTGCGAGGGAGTTCCTCACATGAGGCCTGTGAGAAGAAGCACAGCTTCATCATGTACAGAGATGCGTGTGGTGGTGCGAGGGAGTTCCTCACATGAGGTCTGTGAGAAGTAGCACAGCTTCAGCATGTACAGAGATGTGTGTGGTGGTGCGAGGGAGTTCCTCACATGAGGTCTGTGAGAAAAAGCATAGCTTCAGCATGTACAGAGATGTGTGGTGGTGCGAGGGAGTTCCTCACATGAGGTCTGTGAGAAAAAGCACAACTTCAGGATGTACAGGAATGTATGTAGTAGTGCGAGGGAGTTCCTCACATGAGCTTCTTGATGTTGATGAATGATGATGTTATGCCAGATCAGTTAGAACAAACCAGTTTAGTGAGGACAAAAGAATCTGGTCAGGCATAATAACATACATATGTGAACCTACAGTGCTGCTTTACTGTGTTAGGGGCTTTTTTTCCACTAGAAAACATGATCACAATTGCTAAGATGTGATCGCGTTTCTTTCCAATTTCCATCGGCATGGTTCCTCTGTGATTCCGACACGATCCATTGGGTGTACGGCGCAATGTCGGTGCTTTTTGCATTTGCCATTTGCGGTGAAGGCGGGAAGTGCGGGAAATTGCTGAATTGTGGGGAAAATTGCATAGCAGTGTGATTGCTATGCAATTTTCCTGCAGCCCTATACAAAATATAGGAGATGAATTACACAGGAAACGGCAGAACTTCTATTGCACTCGGGAGAAAATCGCACTGCAAACGGATTGCAGTTTTGTATCAGTTTTGTCAAGGCAAGGGTGCTAATCACTACGCCACTGTGCTGCCCATATATGCAGATTATTTTAATAAAATTATTTTGGAAATGAAAAAAATGGTCATCTCTTCAAACGCTTTTATGCTAGGCTTTTTATTTTATTTTATAGATCACCACCATTCCTCCTTGTTTAAAACCTCAGAGTTCCCTTTGAAAATGGAGCCGTGAATGTTACTCATTCTACCTGAGTCTGCTGCCCTCTAGTGGAATGTTGAATAAGAAGGGACACAAAGGTTTCCTAATAGAACACAAGAGCCTGGGAATAATGTCCTGAGATTTGTTTTCAAAGACTTGACAGTATGACAGAAGAAGGACAGATTAAATGTATGGGCAAAGGTGGAATTTTAGGAGATCAACTGTTTTAAAATAGATCCTTTTAAAATGAACATTTCCACTTTCTGTTTATTTTACATGATTTTTCCTGAGGAGTGGAATTAGTGTAGTAAAATTGTTCATGTTTGTCCTTTAAGAATATCTTTTCACTTATCCCTTGAGGATTCCGTATGTTCTCAGCAGCATGTTGTCTAAGGGACTAGTACATGCCATGCAGCACTTGAGTGCCAGGTTTGATTCCCAGAAAAGACAATATCTGCTAGGGGTTTGCATGCTCTTCCCAGGTCAGTATGCGGTTCCTTTTCACAGTGTGCAAAGTTAATTGGTCAGTACTCGGTAAAGTGCCTTGTAATTTGTCAATACTATATAAATACTTGCAGTTGATAATAAGATCTACAGTATTGGCCGAATGGCCGTCTGGCATTCCCAGGGAATGTCATTGGTCCAAGATCTCTTTGTTGAGAACAATGTTTTATCCTGGCAACAGTTTAAAGATACATTTCAGCCCCCTGACTCTGAGCTGTTTAGATACTTGCTTTGTTCTGTCGGCTCAAAGTCTTTAAGTCATTGAATCTGAATATGGGCCTCACTTTTTCAAGCCCGGAATGATTTCTATCTTATACTCCATTCTCTGGTATCAGCAGTTTCCCATGGTTATCCCTCCTACAGTTAAGTGGCAAGAGTGGCACTGGGTGCAATGGGAAATCAAGACTGAGGATTTGGAATTGTTTAAGGAGATGGGCAAAGTTTCCATCAATTGTATTGTTAGGGAACGTGCTTATTAAGTATTTTACAATTGATTTTGTACCTCTGCTAACCTCTTTAGTTTAGGGATATGGCCTAAAACATTATTTTAAAAAGAAGTTGAAAAATTATTTCCTAGGAGAAAACTTAGGAAAAAAGTTAATTGCATATGGGCATTAACTATTTCTTAAAGAACACGTTTCAAAGCAGAGGACAGCATGGTGACGTTAGAGCAGTGAACTGCAAACTTGGCTCTCCAGCTTATAAGAAAAAAAGAAAGTCCCATAATGCATTTACCTTTATGAATCATGACTGTGGCTGTCAGATTCCTGCAATGCATTGTGGGACTTGTAGTTCCTTAACAGCTGGAGAGCCAAATTTGCAGATCACTAGCACTCTCGCCTTGCAGCTATGGATCCCGGCTCAAATCCCAGCCAGGGCACTATCTGCACAGTGTTTGTATGTTCTCCCCATGTCTGCGTGGGCTTTCCCCTAAATTGGCCCTAGACTACGATACATACACTACATGATACATACATATACAGTACATACGACTATGGCAGGGATTAGGTTGTAAGCCCCTGATGGACAGTTAAGTGACAAGACAACATACTCTGTACAGTGCTGCGGAAGATGTTGATGCTATATAAATACTAAATAATTAAATGTATTTGTTGGTATTGCACTATTATTCCCAGACACTTACTGTAGGTGCCAACATGTACCAAAATCATATTTTACAGTTAAAATGTAATAATTCTTCTTGTTTGTTTTTTAGATTCTACGTGCATCTGGGAAAACGTACATGATCTTCTTTATTTTGGTCATCTTTGTTGGCTCATTTTACCTAGTGAACTTGATTCTGGCTGTGGTGGCCATGGCCTATGAAGAACAAAATCAAGCCACCTTGGAGGAAGCAGAACAGAAAGAGAATGAATTTAAAGCAATGTTGGAACAGCTGAAGAAACTTCAGGAGGAACAGGTCCGGCTAGCCATCAATACAACTTTAGTATTTGTAACTCTCTGTTCATGTAGGAAGAGAAAAAAATCTAATTAAAAAAATGGTGTTAGTGTATGTAAATGCTTAAAGTGATCTGGAACTTAGCATTTCTTCTTTGCTCTAAAAGATTCCTTACAGCCTTAAACCTATTAGCACAAACAAAAATTGTAACAGAACAGCATTCAAACAGTTAAACACAGTACTTTGTCCTGCCATGGAAAGCCCCTTCAGCTTAGGATCCATCCGAAGTGGACATAACATTATCTTTGTTTACATTCTGATGTTGTTACATTGGGCTTGATTCACTAAACCGTGATAACTCATATCTTGGCCGTTTTTGTGTTTGCACGCGATCACGAATTTCGTGCCCAACCGTGAATTGTCGAGCAAAAAGGATAACGTTTTCACGCAAAAATTAGCGTGATCACGTAAACGCGAAAATGCGCGCCAAAACTGCCGTGATATGAGTTATCACAGCTTAGTGAATCAAGCCCCTTGTGTTTAACAACTGAAAAAGGAGCTCTCTTTGCTTCAAGCATACATACAGTTCAGATGAGCTCACTAAAAGATTTTAATATATAATAAAAAGCAGCTTGAATAAAATGCATTATTATGTTTGTAAAGCCTTACCGCACCATGAGTAGAGTGTAATGTATTGCATATAATTAGTTGTATTTTGCTCTACTCATCACGTGGTAAGACTTTACACATGTAATTCTGCTTAAAGAACAAGTGACACCCATGCTAACTTAGAAATAAAAAACACATTTATATAAGTAGATAAATACTAGTTCTACTTACATAACAGATGTATTGCACTGTCCATGTTATGATTCCTGTGAATCTTTATAAAGGAAAAGCAGAGAATCCTATTCTAGACAGTTTCCATCTTGGTTACCTTTGGATGAAGCTAAAATCATTTCCTGCCTCACTCTTTTTTCTCCTCATGCTAATTGTGTATTTGTTACCCCCCCCCCCCCTCCTCCCAGAGTCTTCAGATACTCCCACTGGGGTCTATACTAGTAAGTGCACTGTCTTATATCATTAGAAGGAGGGGGAAATAAAGTGAAGAGGAGGAATATATTATAGATAAAAAGATCCCCCCGCATGCAACTGTTTTGCTAGCTGATGTCAATGGCAACTAAAGAGCCAGTGCTCCTAAGGTATGTGATAACTCCAGACCATAACAGCAGAAATTTTTTTGAAAGTTTTGAATGCAGGATTATCTTTATCACTTATATCATTCAGACCAGTTGCTGTTGAAAGATTTTTATAGTGACAAACTCGCTTTAAATCAAGTCTGAAGCGTAAATCAAAATAAAAAACAGATACTCCCCTAAGGAGAGGAAAGGCTCTTGGTCCTATAGAACCTACTTGTTCTCCTCCCAGTGTCCTTGTTCCCCCGCAGGCTCCTCCGTTTGAATCTCCCACCGCAGGAGACTTCGGCAATCTTCGGAAGCACTCGGGCTCCAGAAGATGGATGGCTCTGTACTGTGCACACGCAAGTGCTCGAGAGAGGGCGCTCGTGTGTGTTCACTCAGTACGGAGCAGCCTTTCTTCGGATGCCCGAGTGCTTCCGAAGACTCTTGAAGGCCACCCAACGCGGCAGAGAGCAGTCCACGACTAAACGGTCCTGGACTGCTAACGGGGGAGCCTGCGGGGGAACGCAGAGACCGGGAGGAGAAAAGGAAAGCTCTATAGGACCCAGAGCCTTCCCTCTTCTAACGATGAGTATCTGTTTATTATTTTGATCTTCCTTTCAGACTGCCTTTAATGCAGTTTATTGCATACAACCTATTATGCTTTCCTATATGTATCAACTTGCAAGACAGTTACATTATGCGTTCCTATATGCATTCAGTGTGTTCAGAGATGTTAATTTAATGGCTATTTTATAATAAAGAGATTTTTTTACTACCTAACCTATGTGCATACAGGTGAAACTCGAAAAATTTGAATATTGTGCAAAAGTGCATTTATTTCAGTAATTCAACTTAAAAAGTTAAACTAATATATGCAATAGACTTAATACATGCAAAATTAGATATTGCAAGCCTTTATTTATTATACGTTTGATGATTAAGGCTTACAGCTTATGAAAACCTCCAAATCAAAATCTTAGAATATTGTGAAAATGTTCAATATTCTAGGCTCAAAGTGTCAGACTCTAATCAGCTAATTAATCCAAAACACCTGCAAAGGGTTCCTATTTCCTAGAATAGTTTCACCTTTTAAGTTGAATTACTGAAATAAATGGACTTTTGCACAATATTTTAATTTTGAGTTTCACCTGTTTTGGGGAGAGATTGGGATTCCTTGTGCTGTGCACTGACTTACTGCCCCATATACAATTCAATTAACTTTTTCTCCCAAGTTTTCTCATAGGAGATATTTCATCTTCTATTTAAAATCATTTTTCAGCACTCTGCAATTGAAAAAGCACCTAAAAGTGAATGAAAAGCTACTGTCAAAATTATTCTGAGTTGTTGTTTTTTTTGCTTGGGGTAAGTTTATTTAGTTGGGAAAATATTACCTAGGAGAAAACTCAAGTGAAAAATGTAATTGCATATAGGCCACAGACTTTTTGTTTTCTAGTAAGATCAGAAGAATAGCCAAAAATATTAGACAATGTTCATTGTACCAGCAAACTATTTTGTTTTTGTTGTTGTTTTTTAATACTGTATATACATTCAGGCTGTCCTGCATTTGCCAGAAATGTTCTCTCTTCAGGGCTGAGTGCATGACTGCAATCACATGACCATTAAATCACCAATTAGCAGTCGTTACTGACACTGTCTCTGCTACACTAGGGTTGAACAATCTTGCCACTTCATGTTAAACAATTTTAATTGAAGGGGAATTGAAGTGAGAGAGATATGGAGGCTGCCATATTTCCCTTTAAACAATGCAGATTTCTGGCTGTCCTGCTGATTCTCTGCTTGCAATTCATTTAGCCATAGACACTGAACAAGCATGCAGATCAGATGTTTCTGACTAGATCTGCCTAGATTAGCTGCAAGCTTGTTCCAGGTGTGTGATCAACTACAGCCAAAGAGATCAGCAGGACTGCCAGGCAACCTGGTATTATTTAAAAGGAAATTAATATGGCAGCCACCATATGCTTCTCACTTCAGTTTTTCTTTAAATTTAGAACAGATTTGTTGCATCATTTAGGTTTTCCAGTTTGCATCAGCTTAGGAGTCGAAAGCAAATTAATTTTAGGTATAAATTACCATTCCAGTTTTCATAGAAACAATTTAAAGTAAACCTGTAGTGGGTTTCTCCCCTCCTCTACTTGACATCTGCCTGGCCTCAATATTACAGGAGAAATAAGGCAACATCATCAGGTGATAGGAGAGGTGTGGCTATCATGGGAGGAGCATGACAAAAGGTGCATAGAGGCATTGCGTAGTGGTTATTGAAATATCAAGGGGAGGAAGCATGGATAGACTTCCAAACAAGAAAGTCTAGACAAACTCCTGGGGCACATGGAGTCTCATCAGTGAGAACTTGAGGAGACAAAAGCAGGGACACCGAGAGCCCAAATATGGTGTAGTATGTATTGGTAATAAGGGGAAATGTAGAGTAACTATAGTAATACTCACAAACCAGGGTTACCTCTTAGGCAACCACTGTATGGGCAGGTGGGGAGAACAAGCCTGTCCCCACTCAGGATTAAGACGTCGCTCTCTGTAGATAGGAAGAAATATAAGAACTTCTGCACTTCCACCAAGGGTGGACAGGTACAATAAGGATAAAATGATATAAATATATTAAAACATGGAAGTGACGAAGGTGGACCCTTACCCACTCCAAAGGACACGACAATAGGAATGTGTTGTAGTATAACACAACATTTATTTATACACTCCACAAATTTTGCAACGCGTTTCATGGGCATGACCCTGCTTCATCAGGCAGTGAGACAGGAGTATACAGCTAAAGGGTCCTATTCTATGCTGAGCACCTCGGTACTGCTGAGGTAGTAAAGCTGTGTACCAGATAATCTTACTGCAAGATAGGGAGGCAGTGATCCACTGCAGATACAGAACAACCATGTTTTCAGTAGCTTTTTATTAACCTATTTTTTAAATCATAAACAATAATTGTGTTTACGGTATTTGTCTAATTTCCATTTATTCATTTTAGGCGGCAGCAATGGCTACCTCAGCTGGAACTGTCACTGAAGATGCTGTGGAGGATGATGAAGGAGATGCAAGGATGTCTCAGACATCTTCAGAATTTTCCAAATTAAGTACCAAAAGTGCAAAGGAGAAAAGGAATAGACGAAAAAGGCGGAAAACAAAAGAACTCTCAGAAGGGGAGGAGAAGTGTGACAATGAGAAGGTGTACAAATCAGAATCAGAGGATGGAATGAAAAGAAGGACTTTTTGGTATCCTGACAACAGGCTGGCAAGAAAGTTTTCAATAATGGATCAGGTATTTTGGGATAAATTATACTTCAAGGGAAATAAGGTGTGGCGCTACAAATTAGATACTTCTTCCAGAAAATAAGAAATGTTACACATGTATGTTTAATTATTTGGTGCTGGAGCTTTTTTTTCTGGTTTGGCTGGCTAGTTTTGTGTCAAGAATGATTCTGAGAGCTCCGGCCACTTTAGGTTTACTCACTAAGCTTCCCTGCTTGCGTGGTCGTATATGTGTCTGAACTCTACCCATGGTCTGCTACTCTTGTCATAGTCTAAGGTCAGTATCTAAGCGAGGAAGATAGTTAACCTAGTTGTATGCTTTTAGGAGGTTGGCAGAAACTGTACCTTTGCAAATGAAGATCATAGAAACTTCATGCAAACAAAGTCTAGGTAAAAAGACAGGGCTCTATCACTTTAAAGCAAGACTGCTTGTCACTGTGATACCAAAAGAAAGAAACAAAACTTTGATGATGTTTCTTGGTCTCCTCTTCAAGCCCACTCCATAGCAGTCTCAGCCACCAGCCAATGGCAGGACTCTGCTTACTTATACAATCCTGTTACTGGAGGTCACATAAGAGTTCATTGAATTATAGGGCAAAAATTGGAGTGAAAGACAGACAGGTTATGTCACCAGAAAGGAGGGGCAGATGCAGGCAGAGACAAAAAAAAATTAACCGCCAATATGGGTGATTTGATAGCCCAATGTCTTTACATTAGTTGAGTTACTTTGCAAGTTAGAAGAACTTTTGGCTCATCACTATTAGCTGCATTAGAGCAAGTTCAGTGAACCAGAATACAATCGACCATTAAAGCTGAAGCACACCAGGTAACCAGACAGAGAAACGTTCAGAAAAGCTTAGATGCTTGTATCTCCATCCTTAGGTGGTGGTAAATAATTTGCTGTTTGCACATCCCTGAGATACTATCTTCTTTCTATATTTCAGTCTTTGCTCAGCATCCCAGGCTCACCCTATCTGTCCAGACACAACAGTAAAAGCAGCATCTTCAGTTTTCGGAGAAGTTTCCGAGATCCTGAAACTGAAAATGAGTTTGCGGATGATGAACACAGTACCGTGGAGGAAAGTGAAGGTAGAAGAGACTCTTTGTTCATACCGGTCAGAGGCCATAACCGACGGAATAGTTACAACAGTGGATACAGCCAGGGCAGCCGGTCTTCTCGCATTTTTCCAAACCTGCGAAGGAACGTCAAACGGAGCAGTGCTGTGGATTGTAATGGCGTGGTGTCAATAATTGGTGGCCCTGGTTCCAATATTCCTGGTGGACGTCTTCTGCCTGAGGTGAAAATAGATAAGGCAGCTACTACAGACAGCGTAAGAAAGTCAATAAGTAGTTTAGTTTAGGCATGGCGGTCAACCCTCGTTCTTTCCTGTATGCCGCCCTGAAAAACACAACTGGATCCTTCCCTGGTGGAATGAGTATTGGTTTTCCTAACACATTTCTAACCTTTCTTCAAACCTTTGCAATGTCCTGTTTAGTATTTATGTTATACTTAGTTTCCCTAATTAACTTATTTTAACTTATTTTAGTATATTTAACCCAGAGGTAAAAACATGCTGGAAATTTACATCTTGTTATGTCTTTTGTAAAGGATTAAAACAGATCTCCTTTGTTCGGGAGAATTGAAGAAGGATAATGTATAACTGTTACTAACACACACGGCTGAGGCAGCCATTTTGTTTGCTCACATCCTGTAAAGACTAAGGCCAGGTTCACACTGGACGAATCAAAAACTGATCTGTGTGAAAACTGATCCGTGAAACATATCAGATTTTATTTGGCATCAGTTTTTGCTCTGTTCCCTTAGCGCACGGGCAATGCAACACGTGTTGCTCCAGAATTATTGCGCATTCCCCAAACTTGTGATCCATTTGGCGAAATGTGTTGAACGGATCCATTCTAACGGAACAGTGTGAACAGGTTCTGTTGATTAACATAGGATCCGATCACCTCGATTCGGATCCCACAGACCATTTTTTATTGCAAATGTAAACTGGGCCTAACAATTTTTCATTGAGATAACACAGAGTACAACAAGTGCCTTAGCAAGAATCAATGATACATGTGATTTGTAAATTCCAGTTTGTGTTTTCCTCTTAAACACTTAAATACCTCCTTTCTTAATTATGTTGAGTTACTTTATTATTATTTACTACCCACTCAAGATAGCATGTTAGCTTAATTTATAACTGATCTCCTCCTCTAACCTAGCATGCGTTCTTAAAAATAGCATGATGCATGCTCACATAAACAGAGAGAAACACAGACTATAGGTGAAACATCTTTACTGAAATTTTTACTATGTATGGCCAACACTGAGTTACTGTTGTATAAAATGCAGGCAAAATTAAATAAAGTCTGTGTTGGACAACACTATCCTTTACAAACATGTAAAAAGATAATAAAAAAGCAAATGTAACAGCTATTTTAAAATGTAAAAAAAGGGGAAAACACAATCGAGAGCCCCCAATAGTGTATTATTGATTATAAAGGAATGCCAAGGTAACAGCAAATAGATATATACTTACAAGTATGGGTTGCCGGGTTCAGGCAACCACTTAAAGCACTTATGGGGATATTAGGCCTGTCCCCACTCAGGCTAAAAAGTCGCTCTCTGTAGAAGGAAAGGAGGGGTGTTCACCCCTCCACCAGGTGGATAACAATAATTGCAATGGAAACCAAGGTGCCAGCAGAGTAAAAATTGATCATAGGTAAAAACAGATAAACGTTGGGGGGCAAGGGTAGACTTACCTCCCCAAAACCAAACACAACCACTATTTATGGTTTAAACAAGATTTAATTCGTACTCCAGAACAAATGCAACGCCTTTCGCGGTTCTCTAGCCCGCTTCTTTAGGCAATAATAAAGGTAGGAGTAACTCAGAAGTTGTGTAGCCAAGTACAGAGTACAACTCCTCTGTCTGACAGAGGAGCTGTACTTGGCTACACAACTTCAACGAATTAAATCTTGTTTAAACCATACATAGTGGTTGTGTTTGGTTTTGGGGAGGTAAGTCCACCCTTGCCCCCCAACTTTTATCTGTTTTTACCTATGATCAATTTTTACTCTGCTGGCGCCTGTTTCCATTGCAGCTATTTTAAAATGATGCATAAAATACAGAGGCCCATATGCAATTAACTTTTTCTCCTGAGTTTTCTCCTTGGTGATAATTTTACAACTTGTCAATAAAATGCCTTTTACGCCACCAGCAAGCAAAAAATGCCCAAATTATTTTTGATAGTACTTTTTTCACCTACTTTTTGCTGCCTTTTCAATTGCTAAGTACTAAAAAGTTATTTTAACCATCTTAGCGGTATGGACGAGCTCAGCTCCGCCGATGGCTGCCGCTCAGGCCCTGCTGGGCCGATTTTGTTCAAATAAAAAGCAGCACACGCAGCCGGCACTTTGCCAGCCGCGTGTGCTGCCCGATCGCCGCCGCTCTGCGGCGATCCGCCGCGAGCAGCGGCGAAAGAGGGTCCCCCCAGCCGCCTGAGCCCTGCGCAGCCGGAACAAATAGTTCCGGCCAGTGCTAAGGGCTGGATCGGAGGCGGCTGACGTCAGGACGTCGGCTGACGTCCATGACGTCACTCCGCTCGTCGCCATGGCGACGAAGTAAGCAAAACACGGAAGGCCGCTCATTGCGGCCTTCCGTGTTACTTCTGGCTGCCGGAGGCGATCGGAAGAACGCCTCCGGAGCGCCCTCAGTTGGCTGCATGAAATAGGTTTTTTTTTATTTAAAAAAAACCCTCCCGCAGCCGCCCTGGCGATCTTAATAGAACGCCAGGGTGGTTAAAGAAAACTCAGGAGGAAAGGTTAATGGCATATGGGACAGAGCCTTTATCATAATGATAATAATAAAGCTAATATTTATATAGCGCTTTTCTCCTGCCAGTCTCAAAGCATTTTAAGAGATGCAGCCAGTAAGGGCATGCTCAATATGCCACCCTGCAGTGTTAAGGAGTCTTGCCCGAGAACTCCTTATAGAATAGGTACTGGCTTCAACATCATTAACTATTTTCAGGTTTACTCTATAAAACGCAAGTTTTGTAGAAAAAAACATATGTAGCAAATACAGTTTGTCACTTTCAACATGGGGAATATTATAGGCCGGGGAATATTATAGGCCACAATAGAGAACAGGGATATTTATTTCAAACATCCTGTTCACCAGTTTGCAAAAAGGGCCATTTTCCACTTTAAACTGCATGCGATTTGGATGCAGCCTATTGGTTCCAATAGGCTAAGATTCTGCATCCGAATTTGCATAAGGGAAATAGCTGAGATTCATTTAGAGCGGAAATAGGCCCTAATTTGTCACTTTAGAAGGTTGAAGTATGTGGCTGCTATATACATGTAAAAAAAAAAAAAAACATACTGCTACCTACTCTGTTGAGAAGTAACTTTCAAGCTTATAAATTATCCTATTGAATTAATTTAAAATTATTTAAAAAAAATATACATTTTTCAGTGTTTAAAAAAAAAAAAAAAAAAGATTATAGCTAGAAGTGTGCCTAGTTCAGTATTGCGAGCTAAAAGCAGAAATTACAGAGAATACTCATCAAGTCCAACTGCTTCAAATTGTGTTAATTTAGATACACAGAAAATGATTACTAACATTTCAATAAAGTTTATTTTTTGTTTGTTTGTTTTTTTTAGAATGAATGTTCTGTTTTTGAAGTACAGGTTTAGTTGTATAATGATTTTGCTTTTTTTGATGTGAAGGCACATTTTTTTGCCATCTAACCATGCTAGGGTGTTTCAGACACGAGACTAAACATGTAGACTCATTTCAGCATTTCATACACTTTTTCAAAGTCACAAAGCCATGCATTCTGTTACTTTATCCAAGCAGACTGAAAAGTAATTTTTTACTTGATTAACTAAATATGTTGTGCCATTTTACAGCATTCAACAGAGGTGCAGATTAAAAAGAAACCTTCTGGTTCTTCTCTTCGGGTTTCCATTGACCAGCTAAATGCATCGTTTGGAAAGAAGAATCGAGCCAACAGTGTCCTTAGTGTCCTGACACAGACTCTTGTGGAAGGTACGGCACATAATACTCTGGGGTGGGTCATTTAAAAAGGAACTCCAGTGAAAATAATGTAATGAAAAAAGTGCTTAATTTTTACAATATTTATTTATAAATGATTTAGTTACTGTTCGCCCATTGTAAAATCTTTCCTCTTCCTGATCACATGGTGACATTTTTACTGCTTGCAGGTGATGGAGCGGATGCCCTCTTAGACCCGCTCCAATTTGCATATAGGGCAAACAGATCCGTGGAGGATGCCTTCAATGTCAGTGTGGCATACATCACTGAGCACTTAGACAGCTCGGCCTCCTACGCCAGGATCCTGTTCCTGGACTTTAGCTCAGCGTTCAACACAATTTGCCCTGACATCCTGACAACCAACCTGATGCAGCTCGAAGTTGATCCTACTCTCCGAGCATGGATCAAAGACTTCCTAACAAATAGAATGCAACAGGTGAAGCTTGGCAACTACTACTCCAGCATTCGAACCACCAATACTGGTGCTCCACAAGGCTGTGTTCTGTCACCTCTACTGTTCTCCCTTTATACCAACAACTGCATCTCATCCACTGCCTCTGTGAAGGTCATCAAATTTGCAGACGACACCACTATTATTGGCCTAATTGGTAGCAACGGGGAGCATGAGTACCGTAGAGAATATGCAACTGGTGCAGGGAAAACAACCTAGTTCTCAACACAGCAAAGAGTGTTGAACTAGTCGTAGACTTCAGGAGGAACCCTCCCCCCCTCCCACCTGTCCTCATTGGGGGAACAGAAGTCTCTACGATGACATCGGTTCGGTTTCTCGGCATGACTCTCACCAACAACCTGAAATGGGGGCAAAACACCACCAAAATTCAAAAGAAATCCCAGCAGAGGTTTTTCTTCCTGCGCCAACTGAAGAGATTTGGCATGCCACGGGATCTGCTGGTCAGCTTCTATACTGCCACCATAGAATCCATCCTCTGCTTCTCAGTCATTGTCTGGTACGCGGGCGCAGCGGCCAGTGATAAACACAAACTGCAGAGGGTTATAGCTGATGCAGAGAGAATCATCGGGTCTCCTCTTCCATCTCTTGATCTCCTCCACTCTGCTAGGTTGAGGAAGAGGGCCACCATGATCTCCCGTGACCCCTCTCACCCTGGCAGCCACTACTTCAAGCTCCTCCCGTTGGGCCGCCGATACAGGGCTATACCATCCAAAACCACCAGGCGGAAGAACACCTTCTTCCCCCAAGCTGTTCGGTCACTGAACTCGGACCTTCCCCGGTCCGGCCTGCAGTTCTAATTGCCAGGTCGGTCAGCTGGTCCCCGTCGCTGTCTGCCTTGGTTCCCATCCGGAAAGGGGGGGGGGACTCGGGGCCATTACCAGCATCTCTAACAGACTATCTGACTACTGTATTTCAACTGTATGTGTTGTATGTCTATACTATGTCTATGCCATGTGTACCACAAACAATTCCGAGTATGGCCCTTGCCGTACTTGGCGAAATAAAAACTGATTCTGATTCTGATTCTGATGTTTGTGGAAAGAGATGCATTTTTGGCAGTTGGAAACAGCTGTTATTTCCCACAATGCAACAAGGCTCCCACAGTGTGATGTCAAAACCATGGTCCTGACATCACACTGTGGGAGGGGTTTCACCACAATATCAGCCATACGGAACACAATGATGATCCGTTTGACAAAAGGAAAAGATTTCTTGTGGGAAATCAGCTACTGATTGGAATTAAGTTCAATCTTTGGTTACGGTTTATCTTTAAGAAGGGCAAAGCAGTGGTGATATCATGCTAGGTACTGGAAGAGAGTGGGTATAATTAAATAACTTGTTCGTGTATGTATGTGTTTGAAATATTTTACAAATGGACTCGGATCCCTAATGCAATATGCCTTCATTACTCATTTTAAGTCTATTTTATAATATTGCTATGTCATGTACAGTAGAAGTTTTCATTTTGTGTTTAGTTACTGTTCGTTCTGATGCCTGCTTGAAATCTAAGATTCTGTTTCCAATTTCCCACTGTTTCAAGTTATTGGACCTCTTAAAGGGGAACTTCAGCCTAAACTTACATTAGTTATGTTAATTAAAATAGATAGGTAATATAATCTCTTACCCACCCTGCTTGAAAAGAACAGGCAAATGTTTGTGATTTCATGGGGGCAGCCATCTTTTTGGTTGAAAGGAGGTGACAGGGAGCATAAGACACAGTTCCAACTGCCCTGTTCACCCCTCCCAGCTGCGCACACTAGAGTTTAAATCTCAAAATAAAAAAAAATGCACCAAAAACAGCAGAACAAGAACAACAACATCAGACATCCCATCATGCTTTGCACAGCATCAGGGAAAAAATGCCCAGGCAGTTTTCTTCTGTGCAGCTAAAAATAAGGCTTGGGTAAGAAAAACAAGTAAGAGTTCTGATGCTGTGAAACTGTAAAATAAACACCAAGCCTTTTCAGTGGTGCTGAGTAGATTTTTAGTCTGGAGATTCACTTTAGCCGCTGATTGTCCTTACTGCTTATTCGTTTGCAGCTCCTACTAGCACTATATCACACCCCAAATATGAAGGAGTATTGGCTAGTGATAAGTAATTTATTAATGTGAAATATGAGTCATATACCAGAATTTTGCTACTATTTGAAAATGTAGGTGAAATTAGCAATGATCTTGCATTGTTGATCAGAGCTTCAATATAAGTGCATGAAGAGCAGTAACGTTTCTAGAAATTAATTTAGAATATCTGTCTTTATATGCTAGTGCATTTTTGTTAGTGTTTGCACTGTGTATGTTTTTTATACTACGTTACAACCTTTTATATTCTCAGTTATTTGTTGTAATTATTGGGTATGTTTTATTAATTGTGCTTTTAATTTATCTTACTTGTAGAGCTTGAAGAGTCTCAGCGCAAGTGTCCACCTTGCTGGTACAAGTTTGCTGACACTTACTTGATATGGACATGCTGCCCTCTATGGGTACGAATCAAGACAATAGTAAACATGATTGTAATGGATCCCTTTGTGGACTTGGCCATAACCATATGTATTGTCCTGAACACTTTATTCATGGCCATGGAACACTATCCCATGACACCGCAGTTTGAAGGAGTTTTATATGTTGGAAACCTGGTAAGATGTTTGTCGAAACCAAAAATAATGTCTCTTAACATCCATTGGCATGTGTATTCTGTGCAAATAGTAACTGAAACATAACTTGTCATTATTATTTATTGTATTTTATTATTATTTATTGTATTTATAAAGCACCAACATATTACGCAGAACATTAATTTAGGTTACAGACAATATTTAGGGGTCATTAAGGTGATCTAAGGCTAAGGACCGATTCACATGAGTTCTGCTGCCTGTCCATTTTCTGAAATAAACCAACAGACATGTAGAAAGGGTGCATGCTTTCCAATAGTCCTATTTACACACGTGCTTTCACACTGTGCCCATTTGTGTCTAACTTTGTCAACGATGAACAACCTAGACCGTTAATCTTTTTTTTCGGACAGTGGACTCCATTGCCATTAATCCAATGAATGGAACATATCTGCTCTGGTATGGAAGCACACCCTGAAATGTATAGTGATGATCATAATCAGCTAATTACGATTACGCAGAATTTTGCATATATTTTTCGCAATTATGCCTTTGCGGAAATACGACTTCTAAATTCAAGTCATTTTGTATACACATTTGTAATTTCATGTACATTTTCACATAATTTTCAAGAATTTTCTCAAAAAGACCTTGTAGTTTTTGAAAAGAATCGATTTTAAAAATGCAAGGAAAAATGGGTTTTGAAATCGATTTTCTCAAAAACGATTAGGTCTTTTTCAAAATTATTTTTTTTTACTTGTTCTCAGTATTCCCCTTAAAGGACTTACGAGGCGAATTTTAGAAAACATGTTAGTTACCTTATTGCAATATCAGACCTCAGGGCAGACGATCAGTGCTTCCCCTGTCAGTTTCAGGCGCAAAAGGGGGTAGATGTGCTGGCTGCTCGGCGGGTCGGGGAGGCTGCGGCGTGTGAATGGATGATACCGGCAGGGCTGCCTACTATAGCAGCGGCTCACTCCTAGCAGCGGCTCCCTCCTAGCAGCGGCTCCCTCCTAGCAGCGGCTCACAGCGGGGGAGGGAGCCGCTATGTGGCGGCCACGAGTGTAACTCACATTGCTGTTTAAAGCGGCAATTCTTATCTCATCAGTTCAGGCGACCCTGCAGAGGGTCGGGGCCTGTAATGAATCCTGGATTTAGATAACAGAGCGCCTGAAACTGACAGGGGAAGCACTGATCGTCTGCCCTGAGGTCTAATATTGCAATAAGGTAACTAACATTTTTTCTAAAATTCGCCTCGTAAGTCCTTTAACATACATAGCAATTTTCGTGATTTTTTTTTATATAATTTATTGAAAAAAAGAGAATGCCTCCATATGCAATCAAAAATCTACAATTTGCAATTGTGGTGGCAATAGCATGTATGGGGGCTTTGCTATGAACCACCAAAGTCGGCACAAAATGACAGGAAATTTTGCAAAGTTATGTAAAACTGTGGATGGAGTATGTTTAAATGCAAAACTGATGATGGATTTTCCCAAAATTTTGCAATAACATTTTGCATCATACTTATGAATTATGATGCAAAATTACAACTATGCGAAATGTGTGCTCATCGCTGGCAATGTACTCTGGAACAGTTCAGTGTATCCATAGAATGGAGATGTGGTACTGCCCCAGCTGGGTCCACTGCAGTGTGAGCTGTATTGCTATCCCAGCTCTCTGGACTGCAATATTTGAATTTATTGATCACTGCATTATTAATTAAAAGTGTCACCAGAGGCCAGTTCATCTCGGCTAGAAGAATCACCTCAAGTGATGCACTGTGTTTGCAAAAAACCGCACCAAATGGTGCAGGATTTTGTCCAGTGCATTCATGACCATAGGTGTGAACAGGAAGTAGGCTAACTTGACAGATCATCCCTTAGATTTCTTAAGGTCTTAAAAATGACCCGCTCAATGAAAATCCTTTATTCATGTTCAAATTCAATGCCTAGTACACACCATACAATTTTCTGTTAGATTTTTCTTTTAGATTTTCTGTTAGATTATTTTCTGTAAAGTACTGGTAGACAGGGCCGGCCTTTGACCTGAGCGACCAGAGCGATCGCTCAGGGCGCCGGCTTCCAGGGGGCGCTCCTGCCGCCCTGGCTGCATATCTGGCTCCTGGCTGAGGGCTCTGGCTGGGTGGTCTCGCTCTCGCCGCACCTCGCCCCGCCCCCTGGTGCCGCTGGGGATGATGGGGGTGAAGTCCTGTGGTTGTCCCATGTCTAAACACAGCCTTCCACATTCCGCTATCTGCTGCGGGGTTGAATTATTCAGCCCACAAGAAGACCCATCCCGGGTGCTAGCTCCACCTCCTAAGGCCCGCCCCCGCCGCGTGATTGGTTAACATGGCAGGCTGGGTGGGGGCTACGGAATAACACGCTCTGCCTCCCTCATGTCTGCCTGCATCAAGGGAGCTGTCACACTAATAGTGAAGCCCGCCCAGCTGCCAGCCTGGGGAAAGAGGGCCAGCCCCCTGCACGTGGAGAAGAGCTGAGTTGCGAGGCTGGAGGGGAAAAGACTTTGACTTTGTAACTGCTGCCTGGCACACTGGCAGTCCTAATGCTGCTTACCACCAGAGAGAGGTAGGTCCAGGTCACCTATTCTCTGACGTTTTCCACTATGCCACTTCCTAGCACTGTCACCAAGTGACCCCCACTGCATGCACTGCCACCCATACTGCCTGCATTATCTATCACCCAGCCACCCCCACTGCCTTCACTGTGAGTCACCCAGCCACCCCCCACTACCTGCACTATTTGTCACCCAGCCACCCCCACTGCCTGCACTGTGAGTCACCCAGCCACCCCCCACTACCTGCACTATTTGTCACCCAGCCACCCCCACTGCAAGTCACCCAGAACCTGTCACAACCCGCACTTACCCAGCCCCCCGCACGTACTACCTGTTGCTTCCTGCACTGTCATCCAGCCACCCCCAGTACTCGTCACTACCTGCACTGTCACCCAGCCTCCCCCCCATACTACTTGTCGCTTCCTGCAATGTCATCCAGCCACCCCTTAGGTATCCGTCACTACCTGCACTGTCATATGTCACCCCCCACTCCCTGTTGCCACCTGCACTGTCACCCAGTCACCACCCACTATCTGCACTACCCGCACTGTCACCTAGCCACCCTCAATATCTGGTACCTGGCAGCCACCCTCCACTACTCTTTGCTTCCTCCAATGTCACCCAGCCAACACCCACTATCTGGCACTCAGCCACCATCCACTAACCGTTGCTTCCCGCACTGTCACCCAGCCACCACTCTCACTCAGCCACCCACCCACACTACCAGTTGCTACCCCCACTGTCACCCAGCCACGATGCACTACCTGGGCTGTTATTTAGCCACCATCAACTACCTGCACTTATCTGTCACCCAGCTACCACCCACTATCAGTCACTATTTGCGTTGTCACGCAGCCACCACCCACTACCTGCACTTATCTGTTCCTTATATATCTGGTCCTTTTTATGAATACAGTGAGTTGTCTGGGGTGAAGTGGATCACCCCAAAAGGGACGTTATGTTTTTTTAGTCTTTCTTCCATTTGTTAAAAAGACACACTCCCAATCATAATATTAACACTTATCTGTCACCGAGCCACCAGCCACTATCCACACATTTGTCACCCAGCCACCACCAATTACCCGTCACTACTTGCACTGTCTGTCACCATCACTACATGCACTGTTACTCAGCCACCATCCACTTACTATCACTACCCACACTATTTGTCACCCAGTCACCACCCACTACCTGTTGCTACCTGCTACCCACTATCTACCACTACCTGTATTGTCATTCAGCCACCACCCTCTGCCTGTCACTACCCACCACTCACTCTCTGCCACTACATATACTGCCATCCAGCTACTATCAACTGCCTGTCAGTACCCACTACTACTTTCTGCCACTACCTGCACTGCCATCCTGCCATCACCCACTACCTGGACTGCCATTCAGCCACTGCCCTCTACCTGTCCCTACCCACCACCCACTATCTGCCATTACCTGTCACTACTTCTCACCACCAACTTCCTGCTACTAGCCTCCCACTATCTGTTACCCACTACCTGTCACTACCCTCAATCCACTATCTCCCACTACCCGCCAGCTACCATGTGCCGCTACCAGTGACTCATCCACTACCTCCTACCAGTCACTTTGCACTATCCGTAGGGGAAATGTTGGAGGTAACGTTTGCAGTTTTGCATGTGTTGGAGGTAACATTTCCTACATTCTATGTGTTGGAGGTAACGTTTGTTGCATTTATTATTTACATTTGCATTTGCGTTAGGCGTTTTTTGATGCTTTCTTTCCCCTGCTGTGAGTGGTGCGATTTTCTCAGGATAAAAGTAAATTGTGTGTATGTGTGTGTGTGCGTTCGTGCGCACAAGCGCGAGCGAAGAGGATGAATGGGGGGGGGGGGGGGGCACCAAAATCTGGTTACGCTCCCAGGGCGCTGTGAAACCTAAGGCCGGCTCTGCTGGTAGAGACTGGTCATTATCTCTTATTGCATTGTCTTTTGGTTACCTCCTGCTAATAAGAACAATGCCTAATTACTAGGCAGATAGATGGTTAGATAGATAATATCCAACATGTTGGAAATTATCTATCTGGCAGGTAAATATCTAACAGAAAATCTAATGCTGGGAATACACGGCTCGATTCTGAGCCATTAGGATGGCTCGATAGATAATTTCCGACATGTCCAATCACCGGTGGTAAAAAAAAAAGGGCCGCTGCAACCACCGATGCTCAGCTGGGTGGGAGCCAGGGATCCAAATGTTTCTCATGCAACCAGGTTCCAAGGAAGGGTATCCGGCTACACCAGATGGCAGGGTAAAAGTCCAGGTCTTTATTCAAAACATCATAAGACACACAGGTACAAGCTCATGCGTATTGGAGCTCTGCATAGCTCCTTAATCACAGCTTACATACAGGTGTGTTACACAGGTTTAAATAGGCAGGTGCCCAAATCACTGTTCATGTCCAATCACCGTTCGATCGTTTTGCCGCTCGATACACCAGTGACGTTAATTGAAAAAAGATAAGAAAAACCAGAGGAAGATAAGAGAATCGAGCGGGCAAAACGATCAGGTGCAGAATCGGGCACCACAATCGACCCGTGTATTCCCAGCATAACAGAAAATTGTATGGTGTGTACCTAGCATGAGAATCGTGCAATTGTAGTTAGATCAGTGGTTTAGATTCACTGGGGTATCATTAAGGTGGACCCCATCTATTTAGAAATACCCTTAGATGTGTTTATAAGAGGGGTAGAAGTGTAGGTGACTTATGTGGTAAGTGCCAATGTGCTGAACAACAAAAGAGGTCAGGGGACCCAAAGGCTTCTATGGTCATTGGAGTGCCACTATCAGGGAATACACAATTACTCGCCCTCAGATGGGATATAGTGTAATATCATGTATCATTTATTTTATGCATGACTCTTCAGGGGTTATCTATCTCCTCAAGTGCCCATGTGGGGTCACGTACATGGGGCAGACCATAAAAAACATTAAAGGGACTCCAAGCACCTCTTATGGGTATACCTTTAAGCTAGACAACTTCCAACAAAGTCGTGCTATGACCCCTCTGGAGGAGCCTCTTGCAATGGCCATGCGTGTCACTTCCTGTTCCTGCTTCATTCAGTGATGCACTTCCCTAACAGAGAAGACAGGGGTGACCCAGGAGTTATAACATAGCCAAGATGGCAGCCGCAATTTTTAAACTGAAATCGAACGATAACTATTCGGTGTAGAGTGGCGATTCAGGCATCAAATGAAAGAGGAGAGCACAAGCTGCAGAAAGGTATGCATCTTTAAGTACTTTGCAGTACTGGTCGAAGTCTCTTTAAAGGCACACCCATGAGAGGTGCTTGAAGTCCCTTTAAAGAGTAACTGTCAGGCTGCAGAAGCTAATTTAAACCTCTATTCTCCTGTGTTAAACAGTTTAGACGGAAGCCAAAAAGGCAATAGTGAAGATAAAAATCTCTCTTTCATTTGATGTGTGCTTATCAGCAAAGCTGTTAGACCCAAGCTCTTAAGAGGACGCAAGCCGCAAACCATACTGCAAAGCATTCTGGGGCCCTCCCCTCGGCTGCTAATGAGAAGTTACAGGGTCAAGTAACAATAGCATGTAACTCAGTCCAGCGCACAGCACTGATAAATCTCCCGGCAGAGTACACTGCAGGAGTCCGCTATTGTTCCTAGCCACATGGCTAATTAATATTCACTGCAAACTAGTGTTATTCAGTACGAGCTTTTCTGTGATCAGGAAGCAGGGAGGACATGACGACACATTTGGCTTCATAGGAGACAGACAAACATGGAGCTTGCCATGAGCTGTCAGGAGCATCATTCTCTGCATATACTATATAAAAATTCTGTGAAATCCAAACGTGGACAGTGAAATGCATATGTAATGTAAGTACAGCCTATATTTAGCTACTGATATATGTTTTTATTTTCTCTGAGACCTTATACCTAACAGCTCCTCTTTAAAGGGACACTGTAGGGGGGTCGGGGGAAAATGAGTTGAAGTTACCCGGGGCTTCTAACGGTCCCCCACAGACATCCTGTGCCCGCGGAGCCACTCACCGATGCTCCGGCCCCGCCTCCAGTTCACTTCTGGTATTTCAGATTTTAAAGTCAGAAAACCACTGTGCCTGCGTTGCCGTGCTGATGGCACCGGGAGTGTCCTGCGCAGGCCCAGTATGGTCTGTGCCTGCGCCGTGCGCTCCTGGTGACATCAGGGAAAGCGAGGACACGGCAACGCAGGCGCAGTGGTTTTCAGACTTTAAAGTCTGAAATTTTAGAAGTGAACCGGAGGCAGGGCCGGAGCATCGGTGAGTGGCTGCGCGGGCACAGGATGTCTGTGGGGGACCAGTAGAAGCCCTGAGTAACTTCAACTCATTTTTTCTCGACCCTCCTACAGTATCCCTTTAAGTTGAGACTATATGACCAATTTTCAACCAACCAATGTGTGCAGGGAGGATGGATGCAAGGTGTGCAGTGAAACCTGGTTAGTTAGGCATTTTCATATGCAAGGGAATACAGTTAACCAGTTCAGGGTGCTGTGGGAGGTTGGGATTCCAGATTGGATTCTTTTAGGTTTAAACAAAGAATATACTGTAGTTTAAATTGTGTTCATTATTTTGGGAGAGGTTTGGTGCTTATGATTGGCATATCTTATTTATGGTACTTACTCCTTCCTCTGGGGTGTGCATTTAAGGATGTAAAAGTGTAATGAGATTGGACATTTGACAAAGGGTGTTGGTCTTACAGGTTGAGTAATTGGACAGATGTACCATTTTGAGTGACCTTCTTTCAGTTTAGCTCTGTGGACTTGGGGTTGATGAATACCCCTTTTTATGTCACTCCCGGCCATTGTTGTATTGGCTACTAGACATTGGGGTACTCCATAGCTATACATACACAAATTCCCTAGAAAGTGTGTATAGATGCATGCTCCTTCCTGGATACAGCCAAAGAAGCAGCATGTCTGACCATGGGCTAAATCAAGCAATGTAATCTTTGAAAGGTAGTGGGAAATGTAATGTATAATACCTTATATTGATACACTATGGTGCCAGGGCATAACTACAAATTATGAAACCCCCAATCAAAACTTTGATGGGGCCCACCAATGTTAACACCCTTTTCCTTGAGCCCCTGCCCTCACAGCCTAGAGACCCTTTTGCAAGTCATAAAGCAAGTATGCTCTTCACACCCAAACTAACCTAACAAGTGTAGCCACAAGACAGCTGATCTAGAGCCTGGGCACCTGTATCAGAGGGAGACAGGGTAAGTAGTTGGGGCGCCCATGGTTCTGGGCTTCTCCCATATAGTTACAGCCTTGGTGTGTTAGGCGTCCTGGTGCCTAATGATGTTTCATCAAATGGTAGAATATCACTTGAATGACTACTTCAAGCGGAATCAGGAGCCAATAGGTTAAAAGTGGTTATTAGCTAGCAGCTAATTCCCTTCTCATTAGATATATAACCAGTCCCCTGGTACTTCATACAAGTTTTTTTCAAATGTATTTTGTAAAATGTGTACAACAGAGTGAGGTGAGAAAGTTGTCAGGAATAATTCATGCCATGATGGCGCTGTGGTATTGTGCTACAACTCACTATATCAAACGTGACACTGTGCTTCATATTTTTTCCTGCAGGTCTTTACTGGAATCTTTACAGCAGAAATGTTTTTGAAGCTGGTTGCAATGGATCCATATTATTACTTTCAGGAGGGTTGGAACATATTTGATAGTTTTATAGTGAGCCTCAGTTTAATGGAGTTGGGTCTGCAGGGCGTGGAAGGTCTTTCTGTGTTGCGTTCCTTTCGATTGGTAAGTCTTAGAAATATTCACACGAGTCTTCTAACTTTATTTAATCAAATACAAGAGAGATGTACACTTGGCAGTCTATCATATTTATTCAGCTAGTGTAACGATCGGTGTAACACAGAGAGGGTCTGATTACCGGTGATCTGCAGTATCACCGAGAATGCAGATATATACCCGATTATTGATGATCTGCAGTATCACCGATAATCAGATATATCTCTAACCTCTGGACACCTGTGTGATAAGAGTGTTTGGTGCAACAGTAATACTTTGAGGGAAGCACCCGGAAAAAGGGTGCTTAGCAGTGACGGATACTGCTAGAGAACATGTTCCTTCCACAGGTCTGATGCTCCCCAAGGGGCGGAGCTAGGCTGAGAGTGGGAAGGACAGAACGTGAGTGACACCAATGGAGGAAGTGTCACTGACAGATCTGTGAACTATCTCTTTACAGGAGATAGTTCTCGAGGTCGGGCAGGCCAGGTCGTTAACACACGGACAGATAAAGTACAGAGACAGGATACAGATGCAGAGTCTAGAGACTGGCAGAGTTCGGCAACAGAGTAACAGAATGACAAAGGTACAGAATCAGAGATCAGAAGAATGGTCAGGAAAGCAGGAGGTCATAACAGATAATGAACAATGCCTAGGCTTAAGTGTGAGCTCCAAGATTCTCAACACTCCAGGAACTAGACTAGATAATATTAATAATAATAATACAGATTGTACAGAATTCCTAGACTAAGGTGTGAGTTCCTTGATCATCCACACCTTGGAAACTGGTCTAGATAATAACACAGATATTAACAGAATTCCTAGACTAAGGTGTGAGCTCCGTGATCATCAACACCTAAGAAACTGGTCTAATAAACACAGATACTGACAAGGTCTGAGTGCTACCACGTAGTGATCGCAACGCCAGACACCAGAGAAATGACCAGCACCCAGTATATATACACCAGCGCTCTCCAGCGCCTCCCCTAAGTGCTGGACCAATGAAAAATGCTGAAATTGTCAGCTGACCGGCTTGGTCAGCTGACCCCCTTCTGACTGTCATAAAGGCCCTGCCTCTCTCGTGCGTCCTCCTGAACCAGTGTGGACTATCAGTCCCAGCCACACCAGACATGTGTTGTAATGTTTCTGCTGTGTTGGATGCGGAATCCGCCACACCGCTGTCCGTGCGTGCGGCGTTTTCTCCGCATTCAGCATTACTGATAGGAGCAGGCCTATGCGTGCAACCTGCCGCGTCGGACGTGGAATCCGCCGCCCTGTTGTTTGGGCAGGCGGCGGTTTCTCCACGCTCCGACTGCGTGCCAGCTGCCATGTTGAACACGGAATCAGCCGCCTTACTCTGAGTACTAGCGGCGGCTTTTCCACGTTTCCTCACAGCTAGATTTCTAAATAGATACCTACCTTCACTATTGCTGTACTTCTGATAAAGTGCTGCATTTCACTGTATTAGAAACTCATCCTAGCTTGTATATGAAAGAGTTAGTTAGCACCCCCACAGTTATCTAAAGCAATTATTATTTTTAAATGAGAGTGTAATAATACTTAGGGATGATCAGAATTCCACCACTACTGATTGGGACTGTATTTAGCAGTTATTACTTACGTATGGACTTGTCTAGATTTCAGTAAAGTTTGACTCTTATAAAAACCGAAAGCGATTTACTGAAATTACGTTGTATTCTACGGAATTCGCTACTTGGAATGCTGACATTGGTATGTGAAATTCTGACTGCGGTGTGTGGAATTATGACCGTGGTATGGAATTCCGTGCTCCAATTTCCAAATAGCAAATCCTACATCAGAAATAGTGGGACAGACACTCCAGAAGGCCCTCAGGTGACGGCAAAAATCCCTGTCTCTAATCAGTATTAAATGCACGGGTATTAGTCACGTCACATGAATTGCTAAACACGTATAAGCCATGGGCGTTCTTATGAGCCTCTTATGCTTTATCCATGGTTCCATGGTTTTTAATAGCAGGGTTTACAATAATAGAATACTTTTTTATACATAACAGTTTTAGATATCGGAAATAATTTCAATTCTGTAATGCTGCGGATTGAATAAAAACAATCTCTCTTACGATATGGATAATCTTATCAGAAACATGATGGATCCCTATAAAGGTAGCCACACGCCATACAATATTTTGTGTTTCTTTTCAATGCAAGATTTACTATCAATTTTGGGGATTGATTGTAACATTTGAAAAATCTAACCAATGTACCACATATGTGTGTTCAATTTTTCCCCAATTATAAAAAAAAAAAAGATTGAAAACCTTGAAGAATTTGCTTGCGTTTCTACATTAATCTACTGCACACCATATACACACCATGCAATCTTGCAAAAATGAATCAGAAATTTCCGCCACTCCCGATGGGAATTTTTACTTGAATAATAACAACTTTTGATTTTTCTGTAGAAACAATCGTTTTTATCTAATTTCTGTAAAATTTGATAATTTTATTCTATTCTGTGGGGCCCCCTTAAATCTCACCATCAAAGGTCGCCTTTTCAAATGAATGCTTACAACTGCAGAAACAGTTTTTTTCTTCTGATAAATCATAGTCTCTTATGCATTGAATTAACAGGAAATTGTGTTTTTTTAACAACAGCTGAGAGTCTTCAAGCTGGCCAAGTCATGGCCTACACTAAACATGTTGATCAAAATCATTGGAAACTCTGTTGGTGCGCTGGGTAACCTGACTGTCGTGCTGGCTATCATTGTCTTCATCTTTGCCGTGGTGGGAATGCAGCTGTTTGGTAAAAGTTATAAAGACTGTGTTTGTAAAATAAACCCGGAATGCGTGCTGCCGAGGTGGCACATGAATGATTTCTTCCACTCCTTCCTTATTGTCTTCCGGGTTTTGTGTGGAGAATGGATTGAAACCATGTGGGACTGCATGGAAGTCGCAGGACAAGCAATGTGTCTGGTTGTCTTCATGATGGTCATGGTCATTGGCAACTTAGTGGTTAGTAACTTTTTTTTTATTCCTTCAATTATTAATACCACTGTAATCCATGAGGATTGGAAATAAGCCGTGATAAACTAATTATTACACCGTATTCACACAATATAACAAAAATGAAGCCAAGAGGAGATAGTAAGGTTAATGGTCTAGCGCAGCCTTTCTCAACCTTTCTACCCTGGAGGAACCCTGCAAATAGCTTTTGGATCTCAAGGAACTCCTGCAAACTATTTTTTGATCTCGAGGAACCCCCGCATTTATTTTGGAGGAGGCACGGTCTTTGAAAGTATGTGTGGCTGTTTATTTCACTACCCCTATTACACTGCCACTCATTACACTGCCTCCTAAGCCCCTAATTTAGTGCTTCTTGTAACGTACTACCTATTATAGTGAGCTCCATTATACATCCCCACAATGGGGGAAAATGCCAAGGAACCCCTGCAGAGTACTCAAGGAACCCTGGGGTTCCAGGGAACCCTGGTTGAGAAAGCCTAGCGGTTCATTTTCCACAGTCCAGGAAGACACATTGTGAGTGAATTGTGAGTGAATTTTGTAGAGATGGACATAAGGATTTTGTAGATTTCTGACTTTTACATCAGAATTTTGCAATTTCGAGATGACGTCAGAAGTCACGGACTTACAGAATTACAGTGTGTAAATTCTGAATGCTATGCGAAATTCCGTTTATGTAACGCACACATATTTTTTCACATTCATAATTGAAAATGACTATTGAATATATGATAAAGCAATTTAAATACAAACATTCCATGCGAAAATGTAAAAATTGTTACCAGTTGTAAACATATATTTTTGCAAATTCCCACCAACCATATGTTTTAATAAATTACAATTTCGTAAAAGTTCAGAATTTTGTCGGATTCGTAATTCAGCAATTCTAACAATCCCTAGTCTTTGGTTTATAAACCTATACAGTTTTTCAAGCCCTACTCCATAGAGCCAAATTAATCCATGCCATGCACTGATGAGGAGCAACCAATCTGAAACAGTCTGTATGCATGTTGGATTATTATGGCTCTGTACTAATTACAAGTGGACACATCATTGCATTCCAGCAGATCTGGAGGTGTGTTTAGCTTCTAAGGATGACAATGGTTAATTTGCATATATCCTCCTCCTTTTGTGTCCTACCTGATCTTGCACCTCCATTACTGTGAACCCATGCTATGCATCTGAGTGAACCTAACTTGCCTAATCTCCATGCTCCATCCAGTGACTGACTAAGCATTACCTGGTACTCATACTATGGTGTGTGATCTGGTTTTCTTGTATCCTGCATTGTCGTATTGCTGTATCTCACCCCTAAATATTGTCTGTAACCTAAATTAATGTTCAGCGCTGCGTAATATGTTGGCGCTTTATAAATACAATAAATAAATAAATAAATATATTCAGCAGTGATGCACTGGGAGAGATCTCGGAGCTCACTCCAACTTGAATTATCGCAAATAATTTATTTTATAAGAAAGCAAACTTTTGTGTTCCTAAACGTATACTGGAAACTGTGATCTAAACCAGTGTAAGTGGGAAGCTGTCTAACAGTCAGATCGCCGCTGGGAGACGTACCAAGCAGAGATGCGCGCGCAGCGTACGCGCAATCTCCTGCAGAAGCCAGCCCCAGGACTTTACGCTAATCGGCGTTAGGCGGTCCTGGGGCTGCCGCCGCAGTCACGCCCATCAGTGTGACACGGTTCTTGAGTAGTTAAAAGCAAAGCCCCCATTCATGATAGAATCGCCAGATTTGCTAGGATTGTTTAGGAGAAGAGTGGGAAGAAGGGAAAAAAAAATCTTGCAGTTTTTGTGAAAATTGATTTTAACATTACTATAGGAAAAATGTTTTTTAATTTGACACTGAAGCAAAAAAACAAAAACAAAAAACAACTTATGATATAATGAATTGTAGGTGTAGTATGGATAATTAATATAACATTAGAAGCAAAGAAAAGAGTCTCATGTTTTTATTTTCAGATATATGGTTTTTATTTATAACATTGCATCATTACATCATATTTTCAATTTACAAATCACGCTGTATTTTAAACTATGAAACAGAGCGGAGCTAATGACCCTTTCTACTTCCCTGCAGTAAAATTCTTATTTAAAGCTGCCTGACACTGTTTCTCTGAAGTATAAGAGCTGCAGAAAACAGCACTGTAGCTCACTAAACTGGTAGGAGAGCTCAGAGAAGCTATTTTGCATAGATAACAAGTGACGTTTCTTAACTCTTTCTGTACTGGAAGCAATGTGAGACTGGTTTCATTGTTACTAATGTTCTATTTCTTAGCTTTATTACACATACAATGCACTATTTCATAAGTTTATTTTCACTTCAGATTCCCTTTAAAGAGACACTGAAGCGAGACTAAATCTCGCTTCAGCTCTCATACATAGCAGGGGCATGTGTGCCCCTGCTAAAACGCCGCTATCCCGCGGCTGTACAAGGGTCCCTGACCCCCCAACCCACCCCCCGCAAATCTTGGTCGCAAGTTGGTCATAGATTAGCCCTTCCTAGAGGCAGGGCTAACGGCTGCAGCCCTGCCACGCAGCGCGTCTATCAGACGCGCATCGCCGCCTCTCCCCCGCCCCTCTCAGTGAAGGAAGACTGAGAGGGGCGGGGGAGAGGCGGAGATACGCGTCTGACAGACGCGCGTGGGGCAGGGCTGCGGCGGTTAGCCCTGCCCCAACCAGGAAGCGCTCCCCCGCATTACGGAGGGGATTTGGGGGGGACAGGGACCCCCGTTAAGCCGCGGGATAGCGGCGTTTTAGCAGGGGCACACGTGCCCCTGCTAGCTATGAGGTCTGAAGCGAGATCTATTCTCGCTTCAGACTCTCTTTAAATGGGGTTTATTTATTCATACATTTAACACTTTTGATACATGTTTCTCTCAAGTGCTTTACAACAGCTATAGATCAGCTGTTTTGGATTAATGTATCACTCTCAACAGTTGAACCTCAACCTTTTTTAGCACAGGGATTTTATATTCCATTTTTCCCACTATAGACAATTCTGGTTGTTCTGAGCAGTGGCGTATCTATAGGGGTGCATCTATGGCTAGTGCCATGGGCGCCACAGCACCCATGGGCGCCATGCCAGCACCCCCTTCTCCCTGTGCTGCGCCGCTGAAATTTATTTATTGAGCTGCCGCTAAACAACAGTCGCCCCCTTCTCCTCTCTGTGCTGCACGCTGCATGTATTGAGGAGCCTCCTCCTCCCCTCCTTCTCCACCTCCTTCTTCCCCGTGCTGCCGCCGCTAAAGCAATGAGCAAACCTGGAATCAGCGGCGACCGGGAGACAGGACAGGAGATTGGGCACATAGTAGCCGCACGGTGAACTTCATGCAGGAAGTGACATCATCAGTCACTCCTGCATGAAGTTCACCGCGCGGCTACTATGTGCCCGATCTCCTGTCCTGTCTCCCAGTCGCCGCTGATTCCAGGTTTGCTCATTGCTTTAGCGGCGGCAGCACGGGGAAGAAGGAGGGGGAGAGGTGGAGAAGGAGGGGGGTTCTCGATACATGCAGCACGCAGATGAGAAGGGGGTGACTGTTTTTGAGCGGCGGCTCAATAAATACATTTTAGTGCCGCCGCTGATTTTAAGGTGTGCAGCACGGGGAGGGTGTAAACTGTATTGGGCTCAATACATTCATTTTAGCATGGGAGTGCAATTTTGAGCGCAGCAAAGGGAGAAGGAGAGGGGGGGGGGGGAGAAAATGGGCCAATTTTGTGTGGTGGGGGTGTGGGTAAGTTGGGGGGGGGGCGCAATTTTAGTGTTTGCCACAGGCGCTGGTTTATCCAGATACGCCCCTGGTTCTGAGTCACCTTAGCTAGGTGCATCATGTAGACATACTAATAATGTAAACAGCTTATTAGAGAATGGATTTACTCACATACCAGGAAATAGCAGTTATTGATGCAGATGTAACCCATTGGTTTTATCAACAATCTCCTGTTCTTCCTTAGGTGTTGAACTTATTCCTTGCTTTGTTACTGAGCTCCTTCAGTGCTGACAATCTGGCAGCCACCGATGATGATGGAGAGATGAATAACCTTCAGATATCTGTCATTCGGATTAAAAAAGGGATCGCATGGATTAAACTCAACGCTCACAACTTCATTCAAAAACACTTTAAAAAGAAGGCCGGTGATGAGAAACCACTGGACGAGCTGTATGAGAAGAAGAGCTGCTTGGTGAATCATGCAGGGGTTGACATCAATCGAGATATGGAATATCAGAAGAATGGGAATGGAACTACCAGTGGAATTGGCAGCAGCGTGGAGAAGTATATTATAGATGAAGATCACTTGTCCTTCATTAACAACCCAAACCTCACCGTCAAAGTGCCCATCGCAGTTGGAGAGTCTGATTTTGAGAATCTTAATACAGAGGACATCAGCAGTGCATCGGATGAAGAAAGTAAAGATGTGAGTTTTTATGTTTTAGACCATTCTGCTAATGTAGAAATGAAGCATGTATGCTACTGTAAGTACTACACAATAAAGCAGGTGTTTCTGGCACTGAGCCCTGGCCATGTTGAGCACCGCTATAGCAGTAATGCTATAGTCTGCACCCCTTGCTCAGGTAATTTGTTGTTCAGCGATTGCTGCACCCCAAAATCCTTCACCCTCTGAGTTGCTACGACTTGAAGGGGGAATAGTATTTAACACCACCAATAATTTGGCCGCCAGCAGTGTGAGTCGTCGTACGACTTACCTACACAAAAAATAAAAATAGAAGCGGAGACCAGACAATTTGTTAAGGTCTCCTTCACACTAGCTAACATTATGGCGCACAGTATATGTCAAATTATATTGTATCCCTCATTAACCCCCCTGGTGGTATGATTATTTTGGGATTTTAGGTGTTTTTTAAAAGGTTTCAGACCTAAAATCAGTAAATAATCACGCTGCCAGAATGCCAGCAGCAGCCCCTGCTCTCACTCACCTCCCTGTGCTCCAGTGCTGCAACTTTACCTCCGTCCTCTGGGTGGCGTTGTAACTCTTTAGAGAGATCATTGGTGGCGATCTCACTAGAGTACAGGAAGGAGAATGGCTACCAACTTCTGGATCAGGACAGGAAGGAGAATGGCTACCAACTTCTGGATCCATTGGGAGGTGAGTAAAAGCTCCCGCTGTGCACAATACTCTGCATAGAGCTCTCGGCGGCTAGCTCGAGCTCAGCTTGGGACTACCACCAGGGAGGTTAATAAGGCATACAACTTTTCCTTGCAGGAGATAGATACAAGAAAAAGGACAATAGTTCATGTATTTTAGATCTGGGGCACCTAATAGGCTGCCATTAAACAGGGACAATAAAACATTAAAACTATTTTGTAAATGTTTAAACCTAAAATTAAACCATGGAATATGTAAAAAAAAAAGTTATTCTTAGGAGTAGGAGGATTAGATACAATTGTTTATCTCGCAACTTGCAATTTAGCTCATAGCACGCCTAAGCCGTATTCTATTATTTCATTATTCAGTTAGTGGTGCTTGTTCCCAATTTTTGTATGAACAATTGTTTATCTCATCGGTTTATTTTCACCGTTAAGGCCTCTTTCAGACGGGAGGATGAACTGAGCACTTGCCCAGCAGTTCAGTCTCCTTTCTGTCGCCAGTCTGTGCAACTCGGGTTCAATTTAAATGCAGCAAAACTGCACCGGTTGTAAAGGGTTTTTATGCCTTATCAGTGAGGAATACCATATAATTTGACAAGGATCTGACAAGGGAAGACTGTTACTTGAAGAATATCTTTTTTAGGCAGGAAAAGAAAAAAAGAAACACAGCCTAGTCATTAATATTGTGTCACTATACATACACGTTCATCTCACCATGACACATGTCACGCTCTAACATGGAATTTGTCTTTTTTCATATCACACAACGTAAGCGATTTCCCACCAGGTTAGTCAATACTAGCTCAGCCGATTCACCCTGAAATACAACCCCCCCCCCCCCCCCCCCCGCATACTGTGCGTCGGAAAGTTAGCTAGTGTGAAAATATTACCATTAATGGGCACTTTTAGGATAATCATTAGAAACAGACAAAATGTGTGCAGAACACAAGCCTGTTTTATCTACTTTAACTTTGAGTCAAGTCATTATTTAGGTATTGCATATGAAATGGTTAGCATACTTTCGTACTTTCGTAGCATGCCTCTTCCTCTTTCTGTTGGTTTGATGGGCTTTTGTTATCAAAGAAATAAGAATCACTAATGTATCTGTTCTTCTGCTGTTTCTAAATTATATCACTAGACATAGTTTGTTTAATGATTTGTAAAATGCAATTTCACTGCCTTGTGTCACAAACCCTGTTTAATTGCCCCCATTCACTATATATATATATATATATATATATATATATATATATATATACAGGATCTTCTCAAAACATTTGCATATTGTGATAAAGTTCATTATTTTCTGTAATGTACTGATAAACATTAGACTTTCATATTTTTTAGATTCATTACACACAACTGAAGTAGTTCAAGCCTTTTATTGTTTTAATATTGATAATTTTGGCATACAGCTCATAAAAACCCACATTTCCTATCTCAAAAAATTAGCATATTTCATCCGACCAATAAAAGAAAAGTGTTTTTAAAACAAAAAAAGTCAACCTTCAAATAATTATGTTCAGTTATGCACTCAATACTTGGTCGGGAATCCTTTTGCAGAAACGACTGCTTCAATGTGGTGTGGCATGGAGGCAATCAGCCTGTGGCACTGCTCAGGTGTTATGGAGGCTCAGGATGCTTCGATAGCGGCCGTAAGCTCATCCAGAGTGTTGGGTCTTGCGTCTCTCAACTTTCTCTTCAAAATATCCCATAGATTCTCTATGGGGTTCAGGTCAGGAGAGTTGGCAGGCCAACTGAGCACAGTAATACCATGGTCAGAAAACCATTTACCAGTGGTTTTGGCACTGTGAGCAGGTCATGCTGAAAAATGAAATCTTGATCTCCATAAAGCTTTTCAGCAGATGGAAGCATGAACCCACTTTTGAACCAGAAACAGCGGCAGAAGCGCCTGACCTGGGCTACAGAGAAGCAGCACTGGACTGTTGCTCAGTGGTCCAAAGTACTTTTTTCGGATGAAAGCAACTTTTGCATGTCATTCGGAAATCAAGGTGCCAGAGTCTGGAGGAAGACTGGGGAGAGGGAAATGCCAAAATGCCTGAAGTCCAGTGTCAAGTACCCACAGTCAGTGATGGTCTGGGGTGCCATGTCAGCTGCTGGTGTTGGTCCACTGTGTTTTATTAAGGGCAGGGTCAATGCAGCTAGCTATCAGGAGATTTTGGAGCACTTCATGCTTCCATCTGCCAAAAAGCTTTATGGAGATGAAGATTTCATTTTTCAGCACGACCTGGCAACTGCTCACAGTGCCAAAACCACTGGTAAATGGTTTACTGACCATGGTATTACTGTGCTCAATTGGCCTGCCAACACTCCTGACCTGAACGCCATAGAGAATCTGTGGGATATTGTGAAGAGAAAGTTGAGAGACGCAAGACCCAACACTCTGGATGAGCTTAAGGCCGATATCGAAGCATCCTGGGCCTCCATAACACCTGAGCAGTGCCACAAGCTGTTTGCATCCATGCCACGCCGCATTGAAGCAGTCGTTTCTGCAAAAGGATTCCCGACCAAGTATTGAGTGCATAACTGAACATAATTATTTGAAGGTTGACTTTTTTTGTTTTAAAAACACTTTTCTTTTATTGGTCGGATGAAATATGCTAATTTTTTGAGATAGGAAATGTGGGTTTTCATGAGCTGCATGCCAAAATCATCAATAAGAAAAACAATAAAAGGCTTGAACTACTTCAGTTGTGTGTCATGAATCTAAAATATATGAAAGTCTAATGTTTATCATTACATTACAGAAAATAATGAACTTTATCACAATATGCTAATTTTTTGAGAAGATCCTGTATATCCTCACCTCACCTCACCTGGATGATCTGGATGATATGATCTCTGTGATCTCCCTGATTAGACTCACTGTTGGTATTTCTAGTTCTTTGAAAAAATAAATTGTCTGGAACTATGCAAAATATGCTGCCTGAAAATAGTCAAATCAAATTCCAACAAGGTGGAATTAGATTGGTCCTTTTTCAAGCTGCTTCAATTTCCATAAAAATGTGCCTAATCCTGCATCAACTTTAAATTATTTGCATCTCATTGACCATCCCTAGTTATAACATATTCCACCCAAAATGAAAACAAAAAACAAACAAAAAAAACCCCACTTCATTTTGTGACAGATCATGACACCTAGTGGGGGAAATAAAGAATGACACTTGTTTTGTCAGACCCATAGATGCATCATACATACAGTAGTTCTAAATGTAAGGCCTCGTTCACATCATTTAGCGCAGATGGCTGTGCGATTGGAACGCAACGCGTCCGATCGCACGCCATCTGCGCTCCTATGCGCTGCGCTGCAGATCCCATTCATTACAATGAATGGGATCTGCGCTGCGATTCCCAAAAATGCGTGCAGCACGCGATAGCGCAATCGTGCTGCCACGCAGCGCATATGATGGGAACGGTAGAAGGGCTGTCTATGCCCTTCTACCGTTCTTGCGTGTCGCACACTATACGCGCTGCCAAAATGCGGACGGCAGCGCGTATAGTCTGAACGAGGCCTAAAGGCATAACATTTTCTGAATCTAAATGTTCTGCTTTCTGACTGGAGGGTGTAATGGTTAAGGGCTCTGCCTCTGAGGTAGGAGACCTTTGTTTAAATCTCGGCTCCTCCTATTCAGTAAGCCAGCACCTATTCAGTAAGGAGTTCTTTGGGCAAGACTCCCTAACACTGCTACTGCCTACTGAGTGCGCTCTAGTGGCTGCCTCACAAGCACTTTTAGTCCGACAGGAGAAAAGCTCTATACAAAAAAAAAGAATTTTTTTCCCTTTTATCAACCAAGGCTGCATCTGTTTAAGGTTGATATTATATGGCAATTGCAGCATACGCAGCATTGTGGGTTGGCTTCACTACCCATTATAAAAATAGTACCACACTTAAGTATAACTTAGGTTATATCAATTATAAAACATCTATGTCTGCCAATGATGCCCTCAAAAGGCTTACATCGGCACTTTTGTAATTCCTTGAAATACTTTATAGTGACAGAAGCAATATATGAATATATTCTGAGATCTGGATATATTCTGAGATCTGGATTGCTTTGGCCTAATTTGTGGCAAGTGGATATTAGCTGACAAACCCTGATCAACCAGACAATTGGAATAGTACCTTAACCACTTGAGGACCGTGGTGTTAAACCCCCCCTAGTGACCAGGCCATTTTTTAGTAATTGGGCCACTGCAGCTTTAAGGCCTTGCTGCAGGGCCGCACAACTCAGCACACAAGTGACCCCCCCCCCCCCTTTCAGCTCTGTTGGTGGGGTCTGATAGCTCCCCAGTTGTTGTTGTTATTTTAGTTTTTTTTATAAATATTTATTTATAGTGTCAGCTGACACTAATTTCTCAGAGGACGTCTCAGAGCATAAAAGCTTCTCTGTGTCGCACGTGTCCGGCTGGGGAGAGTGTAGGAACATGCAGGATCAGCCACAACCACAGGGGAGCCAGGGATGCATTTCTCTGCAGAACTCTGTTTCTGGAGCTGGCTGCAGCTTTGCTGGAGCTGCTGTCAGGTAAGATCGTTATATGCAGCCATTTTAAAGAATATTGAAGCTCACTCAATCCTGCTTATACTGACTACTATGTGAACTGAACTGTTCTCACCCCTCCTTTCTGATGACTCATGCTGTCTTCTCTCTCGAGTTCTAAAATCTAACAGCATGAGTCATCCGAAAAGAGGGGGTAAGGAGTATGGAAGTCAGTAATTAAAGCTAACCTGAAACCTACAAAAAATAAATACTACCATAGATCCTTTGATCTTCCGTGACCCCTCCACTGCCGGCCAGGACCCTCTTCATCTTTGCAGCTGCACCCCCTCCGTGTACAAGCAGAGCCACACTGCGCTGGCACTAGTAGGGTTCAAGCCCGCACCGTAACAAAGACCTGCTCATGCATGGAAAAAAGTGTGCCTGAATGGCTCTGTGCTACTGTGCAGATGCAGAGGTCATACCTGGTGCCTTCACAGCGCGTCCACGCTTGTACACAGAGGGGAGCGTAGCCACAAGCAATATTCAGCATTAATGTAGAATATTGTAAAAAGGATTTCAGTGCAGGAACTGAGGGATGTAAGAAGACCAGGAAAGCCTCTGAGCCATCAAAAAGCTTGGCCCAACCATGTTAAGTTTTTAACTTTTTTTCTAAATTCAGATACCCTTTAACCATTTATGCCATCTGGACGTGAATTTCACGGTAGGATATACAGTAACAGTAGATTTGTATGTGTAAATCTGCTACAGGGCTATTTTAAGTGAACTGGTAGAAGGATTCTATGCAACCCTTACCTCACGTTTTGTACTTGGGGCATCAGAATTACTGATTGGCTAATCAGAAAGTAGGACAGAGGGGACAGAGTGAATACTTAATGCAGAGAGTGGAATCAATGTAATGTGTTGGGAAGGTGGGCAGAAGACTTACATTGATGGATAACAGAAAATAGAAATATTTAATGTGGGATGAAACTCCATATTAACTGATAAAATTAAATAAATTATCTAATAAGAAATTATATATTTAGTTTTCCTATCCTGTTGTTTTTAGTGTTCCCGGTCAGATTTAGGAGAAATGTAAAAGAAAATAATATTTTGTCTGGTTTTCATCTTTATTTTTTTCTTTGTGATGCCAAAAGTGACATCTCCTGCCCTCCCTTTTTTTTTTAAACCCAGCTCAGTGGTAATTTACTGCATATTTTACAGATTACTGTCCCTCCCACAGCAAACATAATTTAGATGACAGACTTACATCACTGTGTAAACTCTTCAAAGGGAGGGAGGAGTCAATTACCTTCTAGTCATAGTGTCCTTATCTTATCTGAAATTGGAAGTTTCTGTTATTTTACATTTTGAGATAAGCTTGTTACTGTAGCTAAAACAGGCAAAGAAAAATAAAAACGAGTGGACATATAGGGAACTATTTTAGAAAAAAATGATATATATGTATATATATATATATATATATATATATATATATATATATATATATATATATATATATATATATATATATATACAGTGGTGTGAAAAACTATTTGCCCCCTTCCTGATTTCTTATTCTTTTGCATGTTTGTCACACTTAAATGTTTCTGCTCATCAAAAACCGTTAACCATTAGTTAAAGATAACATAATTGAACACAAAATGCAGTTTTAAATGATGGTTTTTATTATTTAGTGAGAAAAAAAACTCAAAACCTACATAGCCCTGTGTGAAAAAGAAATTGCCCCCTGAACCTAATAACTGGTTGGGCCACCCTTAGCAGCAATAACTGCAATCAAGCGTTTGCGATAACTTTCAACAAGTCTTTTACAGCGCTCTGGAGGAATTTTAGCCCACTCATCTTTGCAGAATTTTTGTAATCCAGCTTTATTTGAGGGTTTTCTAGCATGAACTGCCTTTTTAAGGTCATGCCACAACATCTCAATAGGATTCAGGTCAGGGCTTTGACTAGGCCACTCCAAAGTCTTCATTTTGTTTTTCTTCAGCCATTCAGAGGTGGATTTGCTGGTGTCTTTTGGGTCATTGTCCTGCTGCAGCACCCAAGATCGCTTCAGCTTAAGTTGACGAACAGATGGCCGGACATTCTCCTTCAGGATTTTTTGGTAGACAGTAGAATTCATGGTTCCATCTATCACAGCAAGCCTTCCAGGTCCTGAAGCAGCAAAACAACCCCAGACCATCACACTACCACCACCATATTTTATTGTTGGTATGATGTTCTTTTGCTGAAAGGCTGTGTTACTTCTACGACAGATTTAACAGGACACGCACCTTCCAAAAAGTTCAACTTTTGTCTCGGCGGTCCACAAGGTATTTTCCCACAAGTCTTGGCAATCATTGAGATGTTTTTTTAGCAAAATTGAGACGAGCCTTAATGTTCTTTTTGCTTAAAAGTGGTTTGCGCCTTGGATATCTGCCATGCAGACCGTTTTCACCCAGTCTCTTTCTTATGGTGGAGTTGTGAACACTGACCTTAATTGAGGCAAGTGAGGCCTGTAGTTCTTTAGATGTTGTCCTGGGGCCTTTTGTGGCCTCTCGGATGAGTTTTCTCTGCGCTCTTGGGGTAATTTTGGTCGGCCAGCCACTCCTGGGAAGGTTCATCACTGTTCCATGTTTTTGCCATTTGTGGATAATGGCTCTCACAGTGGTTCGCTGGAGTCCCAAAGCTTTAGAAATGGCTTTATAACCTTTACCAGACTGATAGATCTCAATTACAGTACTTTTGTTCTCATTTGTTCCTGAATTTCTTTGGATCTTGGCATGATGTCTAGCTTTTGAGGTGCTTTTGGTCTACTTCTCTATGTCAGATAGCTCCTATTTAAGTGATTTCTTGATTGAAACAGGTGTGGCAGTAATCAGGCCTGGGGGTGACTACAGAAATTGAACTCAGGTGTGATACACCACAGTTAAGTTATTTTTTAACAAGGGGGGCAATCACTTTTTCACACAGGGCCATGTAGGTTTTGAGTTTTTTTTCCTCACTAAATAATAAAAAACATCATTTAAAACTGCATTATGTGTTCAATTATGTTATCTTTGACTAATAGTTAACGGTTTTTGATGAGCAGAAACATTTAAGTGTGACAAACATGCAAAAGAATAAGAAATCAGGAAATGGGCAAATAGTTTATATATATACATACATATATATATATATATATATATATATATACAGTATATATCACTGACCATTTTTAGGCAATCTTTTATTTTTGGATTTTTCAACCCCCTTTAACTACTTCACTCTCACATAAAGAATCTCTCCTGTGTTACCAGGTAAGTCATTGGGTTACTATGTAAATGTTTGCAACAATTGGATAACTATTATAAACTACAAATAACTTTTGGCTAATTTGATCAGTGTCCTATATTTTCCATCTTAATGTTCTACAGAAATTGGATGACACTAGCTCTTCTGAAGGAAGTACCATTGATATAAAGCCAGAGGCAGAGGAAGTTCCAGTGGAGAAGCCTGAAGAATATCTGGACCCAGATAACTGCTTCACAGAGGGTAGGTACTGTCAGGGTCGGACTGGGACACTAAGGGCCCACCAAGGAAGTTTCAGCCCGGGCCCCCCCCCCCCGATCCCCTCCTCCTCGCCCCCCCCCCCCCCCCCCCCCCATTTTGGGCTCACATACACATGTACTCTAGAAATTTTGCATGAGTTTATGGTAGGGAAAAGATTGTGAGCACTTCTGAGGACAGTCTCCAATAGGGATATGTCCACATGCGGCGCGCGCAGCGCGCCGCAGCGAAAGTAAATGGGTGTCACCACGCACTGGAACATCGGCGTGGTCACGATGAGTCATGGGCAGACTTAAAAAAAAAAAAAACACAACATAAGTAGCGGTGTTATTCACAGAGATTAGGTCCGACCAGATACATTTTAGATAAAATATTCAAGTAGTTACATGCCTCATGATAATTCATCAAGTAGTCAAATCGCAGCAGATTTTCCGACAAAATGCAATCAGGTTGGCGGCAGATACCCCCACAACATGCAATCAGGTTGGCGGCAGATACCCCCACAAAATGCAATCAGGTTGGCGGCAGATACCCCCACAAAATGCAATCAAATTGGCGGCAGATACCCCCCCAAAATGCAATCAGGTTGGTGGCAGATACCCCCCCCCCAAAAGTGGGCAGCAGTGACCAGAAAATCGTAATGTGGGCAGCAGGCACCAGAAAATCGCAATGTGGGCAGCAGTGATCAGAAAATCGCAATGTGGGCAGCAGTGACCAGAAAATCGTAATGTGGGCAGCAGTGATCAGAAAATCGTAATGTGGGCAGCAGTGACCAAGAAAATCGCAATGTGGGCAGCAGACACCTGAAAATCGCAATGTGGGCAGCAGTGATCAGAAAATCGTAATGTGGGCAGCAGGCACCAGAAAATCGTAATGTGGGCAGCAGTGATCAGAAAATCGTAATGTGGGCAGCAGTGACCAAGAAAATCGTAATGTGGGCAGCAGGCACCAGAAAATCGCAATGTGGGCAGCAGTGATCAGAAAATCGCAATGTGGGCAGCAGTGATCAGAAAATCGTAATGTGGGCAGCAGTGACCAGAAAATCGTAATGTGGGCAGCAGACACCTGAAAATCGTAATGTGGGCAGCAGACACCTGAAAATCGCAATGTGGGCAGCAGACACCTGAAAATCGTAATGTGGGCAGCAGTGACCAGAAAATCGTAATGTGGGCAGCAGAGACCTGAAAATCGTAATGTGGGCAGCAGACACCTGAAAATCGCAATGTGGGCAGCAGACACCTGAAAATCGTAATGTGGGCAGCAGTCACCAGAAAATCGCAATGTGGGCAGCAGTGATCAGAAAATCGCAATGTGGGCAGCAGTGACCAGAAAATCGTAATGTGGGCAGCAGACACCTGAAAATCGCAATGTGGGCAGCAGACACCTGAAAATCGTAATGTGGGCAGCAGTCACCTGAAACCCCCCTCCCTCACCTAGGGGCCCCCCCTCCAGAATTGTAGCCAGCGGCAGCAGCGGGGATGAATCACTTACCAGCATGACGAGATCCATAGCTCTGCGTGCCGCTGGCTGGTCTGGCCTCTCTCTGTTTCCTGAACTGACTGTCCAATCACGCTCTCGCAGTACTTCCTGCGAGAGCGTGATTGGACAGTCAGTTCAGGAGCCAGAGAGAGACCAGACCAGCCAGCGGCACGCAGAGCTATGGATCTCCGTGTCATGCCGTTAAGTGATTCATCCCCGCTGGCTGCAATTCTGGAGAGGGGGGGGGCGCGGAAGGGGGGCCCCTAGGTGAGGGAGGGGGGGGGAGGCTTCCGCCCCTCCCCGCCGATCTGTGCACAATGTCCCCCCTTCCTGCGCTTAGCCCCCCTCCTTTTTAGCACTGGGGCCCCCAGGAGGCGGGACGGCCGGGGCCCACCGATGGGACCATCGGTGGTTCGGTGGGCCTGTCCGAGGCTGGGTACTGTACATCAAAGAGATGTAGTCAGTAGTTTGGTGCATTTATATAGCACTGAAATGGGTTCTGTAGTGCTTTACAGTGTACATTAAACTATCATATCACTAATTTTCCCGCTCACAATCTAATAAAACAATATGAGAAATTTACAATGAAGATTTGTCTTATAAGCTGACCACATTTTTGAAAATGTTAATATCTGGTTGTCGTGCTGATGCTTTGCTTTTAAACCTTAGAGTTCCAGTTATTTTTTTACAAAAGCTACACGCCAGTGCCAGCTGTATTTGTACTGTGTTTATTATATGTCTTGCCAAATCTGTATCTACCAAAGTCCAAATTGGTCAGTTGGATTGTTATTAAGGTGCAAATAAATTTGAGATTATTGAGAATTATGCTAATTATTAAAAATGTTACTGATTATTATAAACATCTATTGTAAAATGGACTAATCAAATCTTGCCGTAAAAGCATTTCACTGGTCATTATCCATGCTGCATAGATTTGCAGTAACATTTGCATATTCCTACATCAGTTTAGAATTATTTGTATATTTTAAGTAAAGTAGAAAATTGGCACAGAATCAACATTTTGTACTCCTTTTAGATGTCCATGGCAAAGGAATATGAGGACATAAAAATGCCTACAGACATCCCCAGCAGGCAGAAGTACTTTTGCATTAAAAAACTTTTAGACGTCCGTGATATATGGATGTAAAAACAAAGACCACCTATAGACGTCAGTAGCAGTCTAAGGGTTAATACTTGTTGAACCATCATCTCAGAAAAAGTCTGTAGGTCAAATTTTCTGACTCTTTTTGTACTTTTTTTGCTTGTATATTTCCCCTACGCAAGCGGTTTATGAAATATAAATAAAAAAACAAAAGATTAACACTAGGCTCCTGGAGTTTTTTTTCCTAGAATATCAGCAGTGGCAGCCTTTATGTCTGTGCACAGGATATTTTGCAGTTATATTATTTATTATTATTACTATTATTTATTATTATTATTATTATTATTATATTGTATTTATAAAGCGCCTACATATATACCTCTGTTGTATTACATTTGACAGACAATGGGCCTGATCCAATTCACTTTTTTTCTCTGTTTTCTCCTAGGCCAGTTATAGGCAAACTTGGCTCTCCAGCTGTTAAGAAACTACAAGTCCCATAATGCATTGCAGGAGTCTGACAGCCACAGTCATGATTCATAAAGGCAAATGTATTGTGGGACTTGTAGTTCCTTAAAGAGAACCTGAGGTGGGATTATATTATGCTAGTGGGGCACAGAGGCTGGTTGTGCACAGTAACACCAGCCTCTGTTGCCCCATGGTGTGCCTCAAAGACCCCCCTGCGCGCCGCTATACCCCCGCAGTGCTGGCGACACACAGCGTGTCGCCAGCACAATGTTTATCTAAGCGCTGTCTGTCAGCGCCGCTCCCCCGCCTCCTCCGTGTCAACGATACCCGCCGCGTCACTTCCCTCTAATCAGCGGGAGGGAAGGGACACAGGCGGGTAGCGCCAATAAGGAGGAGGCGGGGGAGCGGCGCTGACAGACAGCGCTTAGGTAAACATTGTCGCCAGCACTTCGGGGGTATAGCGGCACGCAGGGGGGGCCTTTGAGGCACACCATGGGGCAACAGAGGCTGGTGATAGTGTGCACAACCAGCCTCTGTGCCCCACTAGCATAATAAAATCCCACCTCGGGTTCTCTTTAACAGCTTGAGAGCCAGGTTTGTAGATCACTGTCCTAGGTGATATTTCATATCTTATTAATAAAATGCCTTTTAAGCCACCAGCAAGCAAGAAAATAGAATAATTTAGTTAGTACTTTTTCACCTACTTTTTGGTACCTTTTCAATTGCAAAGTGCTTAAAAGTTATTTTAAATAGAAGATGAAAACTATGTCCAAGGACAATACTTAGGAGAAATAAGTGAATTGGATTAAACCCATTGTGTATACAAAGTTTCTCCCTTTCTCTCCTTCTCAAGTTTAACTTAAAACCCTACTAAACTCAAAACTGAGCAAGGCAAATTTAAATGGCAATCAGGAGTGTATAAATGAGCTAACTTTTGTGAAGCCCTTTTTTCCTGTAGGAAGGGCATTAAGGGAACGTCGCAGCCACTTGGCATGCAGAATCCTAAAAGAGTAAGTTTTTTTTCTCAACTGCCACTCTCTAAACACGCACGATGCACCCCCCCCCCCCCCCCCCCCACAGGGGCTTGTTGAAGATTGCATGTGGCTGTGCTCTTGTCCATGAATGAGCGTGGCCACACTGTGCTGGCACAGGACGCCTCTCATCTGTGCAGTACACTTGTGCTCAACATTTTCCTCTGTGGGGGTACTGTGCTACTGCACAGGTGTAAGGCATCCTGCGCAGAGAGTCTGTAGTCATTCATAGATGGAAACATGTGGCCACTAACTTCCAGATGGTCCCAATGTTCAGTGGTGGTTCGGGAGGAGCGTGTGGGAATCCTCTGGAGGAGGTAAGGTAAACATCTGAATTTCTCTCCCATTAATACTACAGGTTTACTTTAATTGATATCAGGCACATCTCCTTTAACCCCCTTGGTGGTATGAAAAATACCGCCAGGGGGAAGCGCAGCAGTTTTTTTTTTTTTTTTAAATCATGTAGCGAGCCGAGGGCTCGCTACATGATAGCCGCTGCTCAGCGGCATCCCCCCGCCCTCTTCGATCGCCTTCAAAGAACGGGATTTCCTGGAGGGCTTCCCCCGTCGCCATGGCCCGGGATGTCATTGGGGGGGTGGCCCGGGACGTCATTGGGAGTCCCGGGCCACCCCTCGGCGCTGCCTGGAACTGATTGGCCAGGCAGCGCACGGGGTCTGGGGGGGGGCGTGCGCCGCACCGGATAGCGGCGATCGGGCGCGCGGCGGCGGCGATCGGGGTGCTGGCGCAGCTAGCAAAGTGCTAGCTGCGTCCAGCAAAAAAAAATTATTTAAATCGGCCCAGCAGGGCCTGAGCGGCACCCTCCGGCGGCTTACCCCGTGTCTAGCACGGGGTTACCGCTAAGGAGGTTAAGATACCTGGCCAGGATCTCCTTTGACACTCACTACCTGCAGCACAAACCTATATAGCTAGAGGCTCCAAGCTCTGTCTATGCCCTGTCCATGATTTCTGAAGAGTGTGATGATGCAGAGCCACATAGCATTAGCTATCACCTAGAGCGCACATGTAGCAAGGCAGCTCTATGTGTGATCCATTATCTTAGTATAGTGGCCAATATGCAATTAACCTTTTCACCTGAGTTTTCTCCTAGGTGAGATTTTCACTTGTCAGTAAAATACCTTTTAAACTGCCAGAAAGCAAGAAAATACTCAACATAATTTTGACAGTACTTTTTCACCTACTTTTTGGTACTTTTTCAATTGCAGAGTGCTGAAAAGTGATTTAACCAGTTGAGGACCACAGACTTACACCCCCATAGTGACCAGGCTATTTTTTACAATTCAGCACACTGCAGCTTTAACAGCTTGCTGCAGGGCCATACAACTTAGCACACAAATGAATCTTGCCTCCTCTTATTGCCACCAACAGAGCGTTCTGTTGGTGGCATCTGATCACTGCTGCCACGTGTTTTTTTTATTATTATTAATTTTAACTTTATTTTTTTTAAAAAAAATAAAAATACTTCCTTTTAATTTTAATTTATTCCTCCCCCTCCCACCCCCCAAGATCCAATCCCTGCAATCGTCTCTTATAGGCATCAGCCTATGAGAGCAATCGCTTTCTGTGAGTCTCCAGGGGACAGCCACTGCTTCATAGTTACATAGTAATTTGGGTTGAAAAAAGACATATGTCTATCGAGTTAAATCTTCTTCCCCTAACAACCTGCCAACAACGATCACCACTGGCAGGCTGTTTACGGAGTGGAGCTCCATCACTCAAGTGGTGATGATCCCCGCTAATCTGCAGCTACAGGACTTGGTACCAATCCAGGTTAGGCGGGCCTGTAACTGCCACACAGAAAAAGGAAGATCACTGGGTCTCAACCTGGATTTTGCAATTATAGCTTTGGCTTTATTAGCACCATAGTAGCAGACAACACGATGTTTCGGCCCAACGGCCTTTATCAAGTGTTACCAAACACAAAAACATTCACATATATAAAGGTTAAAACACACCCCTAAAGGGCGGGCACACACTTAGTAAATCCATTAGACAAAGAGAGACATTAGCCATTAAAGGGACAGTCCTACAAAAAGCATTTAAGGCTAAAATCCTCATTAAGTCCATTCGGTGTAAGCGTACTTAGCTTGTCTATCCACCTACTTTCCCTTCTGAGTAGCGTGATTTCACCGTTTGCACCTTCATTCGTGTAAACCTTTTCCAAGACACACCAGCGCAGATCACTGACAATATGTCCACATTCGTAGTAATGTTTTCCTACAGGAGAATCAATTTTCAGGATTATTAGCATATTTCTTATAAAGCCTGATATTACTACGGTGTTCATTAATTCTTACACGAATAACTGCCACCCTCTGCTGCCAATCAGCATTAGGCGGTCGGGAGGGGGTTAAATAGAAGATTAAAAAATATCTCCTAGGAGAAAACTCAGGAGAAAAAGTTAATTGCATATGGGCCCATGTGTCTAGGCCAAGTAGCAGAAGCACCATCTACAATGCCTGCTGTTATCTCCTTTGAAATCAAGTTGCCAGAAAATGTATTTTTAGGTGGAGCAATGGCACAGCCTCATTTGATCATTTGATTGATACTTCTTATTGTACTGTTATGTTTTGGAGTTTGATGTGTTTGTTGTTTGAGCAGGATTATAAATGTCTATTTTATACAGGTTGTGTGGCACGTTACAAGTGTTGTCAAGTTAGTGTAGAAGATGGAATAGGAAAATCATGGTGGACCCTGAGGAAGACCTGTTTTCTAATAGTGGAGCACAACTGGTTTGAGACCTTTATCATCTTCATGATTTTGCTTAGCTCTGGAGCTCTGGCAAGTATCCCAGTTAATAAATGTTGTGTTCCATATAATTAAAGAAAAATAAGTGCATAATGCATAGAACAAATGTTTTCCTACATCCATGTAGGCAATTGTGTGCAGAGTTTATTTTTATATGTTTAAAAGCTCCTTGATTATAATAATTCTCTGAAAAATGCCTAGTCAAAAGCCCACACACTGACCACTTTTTACAAACTTGACTGCCTGCATTATAGGGTGCTATCTACTCAGAGAAATGAAATCTGTGCCCCACATCCTTGCAGTCTTCACAGTAGGGATGATGCAATCTAGGCAGGAGCCCCACCTGTGGCTAGAGAGTGGAGGAAGTACCACTGAAATATCTGTTATTCAAAAATTAAGCTTTTTAGCCACTGTAGCAGCTCTTTGCCACATCTTCGCACTAAGGACTGTCTTAAACCACGCCTTAATATTGGCATTAGGTCCATATTGATGGGTTCTAAAGATCTGAATATCTTCAAACATATGACTATTCCAAAGTAAGTCTGAATGTATACTTTGCTTGGCAGGCTTTTGAAGACATCTATATAGAACAACGGAAAACAATTAGAACGATTCTTGAGTATGCGGACAAAGTTTTTACATATATCTTCATTCTGGAGATGTTATTGAAATGGTTGGCGTATGGATTTGTCAAGTTCTTCACCAATGCGTGGTGCTGGCTGGACTTTCTCATTGTTGATGTATGTATTGTTTCTTCTATGCCTTTATTGAAATGAAAGCAAATGCCCTCCCAGATGTATACTCTTTAAAGTGTCTTTGCCGTTTGCTCATTATGACAGAACCTCAAGGTTTCGTTTTGGTTTCCTTATTCATGGCTGGAAGCTCGAACCTTCAGCTCTCATATGCCAGAATTAACACTGCTCAGTGCAATTATTCTGGTCACATGGGCATTATTGATGTAGTAATTTGTTTTCCTAGTTCCATCAGCTGTGTCTGATTGTCTCTAAAGTGAGCCTCAGACACTGGTTAAAGGAGACCAGCATACTATCTGCAGATTAGGTGGAGAATAGCTAGATGATGGATCAATGGTCTGTAGGATGGAGAAAAGGTACATTAAAAAATCTAAAATTTCCATGCAGCATCCAAGCTATATTGATCTAAAAATAACATGACATCATGCCTACACAGAGACAATCTAGCTATAAAGTACCTATCCAGTTATTGGCACAAAAGTCAGTATTAGCTCCATACATTTTACTATTTAACACCTAGCTGTGCTTGCGCTCACATGGAATACTAAAAAATACCTAATCTATATTAAATACAAGTATTAAAGTGAAATTACTCTTTCAATGAAAATTGCTACAAGTATACTTCAGTCCTCAACAAAAACTTTTGTAATTTACTCCTTTTAAAAAGTATCTTTCCATTTCAACTTGTAGCTAACTCACGAAACCAGACTGGGGCGAATCCTGAACTTCTTTACCTGCCTGGAACCGGTACTCCTTTCGTAGAGTAAGGACTACCTAGAAACTTCCCATCTTGCTGCATGAGTAATTAGCTGCACAAAGAATGGGCTTGTTACTGATTTTCCTCACCTGAACTAGTTTACTTTGACAGGTTTATAGGTGATGGTCTGGAGAGGTTCTGCCCCCACCAGGACCCCGGAACGGAGGGGCTAACCAAGAGCCCTTCTACAAGCACTGTATTAGCTCCTCTCTGGTGCTATAAGATAATAGTCACCTCCATATGTACTACGCAAAGTGGTAATTAACAGTGCCCATCCACTACTTACTCCTCTCTAATCTGCAGCTGCCCTTGGCAGGTTCTGGTGCTTCATGTCAGTTGTTATGTATAGAGTGATTTAGGAGGCCCAATACAAAACCTACACTGGGGCACGCTTAACTCATTTGCTACATCATTACTAACATATAAGTAGGCTAAAGTACATTTTGCTGCTAATCCCTGCAATGTATAAAGCTGAACTGAAGAGTTGTCTATTTTTTGGGCTATAATGTAGTTTTACCTTGAAGCAAACCTGAAGCAAAAAATGAACTTATGAGATAATGAATTGTATGTGTAGAACAGCTACGAAATAGAACATTTATTTGCAAAAAAAAATTCTCAGGTTGTTTTGCCGTACAGGAAGAATTAAAAACTTCAGTTGTTATCTATGCAAAAGAGCTTCTCTGAACTCTTTGACCTACTGGATTGAATACAGTCATGTTTTTCTGAAGCACTTAAACAGCCATGAAACAGTGAGAGAAAGCTGTGAGATAGAAGGTTTTACTGCAAAAAAAGTTCAGAGGGTCATTATTTCTGCTTTGTTTTTGTTGTTAAAAGACAGGGCTATATGCAATTCACCTTTTCTCCAGAGTGTTCTCCTAGGAGACCATTTTTCATCTTATTTTTAAAATAACTTTTCAGCACTTTGAAATTTAAAAAGTACTAAAGTGAGGGTGAAAAAGTACTATCAAAATAATTTTGAGTATTCTCTTGGTTGCTGGTGGTTTCAAAGGAATTTTATTGACAAGGGTCCATATGCAATTTACTTTTTCACCTGCATTTTCTCCCAGGTGATATTTACACATCTTGTAAATAAAATGCCTTTTTACACGATCAGCAAGCAAACATATACTCAAAATAGTTTTGGTAGTACTTTTTTACCTAATTTTTGGTACTTTTTCCATTGCAAATTGCTAAAAAGTTATTTTAAATCGAAGATGAAAAATTATCTCCTAGGAGAAAGCACAGGAGAAAAAGTGAATTCCATAAGGCCCAGGGGCCCATATGCAATTAACTTTTTCTCCAGAGTTTTCTCCTAGGTGATATTTTCATACACTGTCATAAAATGCTATTTAAACCACCAGCAAACAAGGAAATGCTCAAAATATTTTTTATAGTACCTCTTCACCAACTTTTTGGTACTTTTACAGTTGTAAAATGCTGAAAATTTAGTTTACAGAGAAGATGAAATTTATCTCCTAAGAGATAACTCGATATGAAAAAAATATTTGCATATGGGCCAAGAGGTGTAAAAATATCACTCAGGAGAAAACTCAAGAGAAAAATGTAATTGCATATGGACCTGAGTGTGGTTTCTAAACTGCAAATATGACAGAATGATGCAATGTTATAATAAAAAAAGCGATATAACTTTATTATTTGCTACTAATGTTTTATTAATTATCTGTACTACACGGACAATTCATTATATCATAAGGGTTTTTTTTCACTTCAGGTTTGCGTTAAGCAAAATGACAACCATATATATTGAGATAGCTGGATAAATATCATTTTAGCCCTGTAATGATTTGGGTACAGAATGACAGCAGTACACTTTTTTCCATCAGTGGCAGGCTGACTGTAAAACATAATAATTGCATTTGTACTAATTTTGAGATTTATACCTGAGATATGTTACATTCTTCCACATGTATTTTGGAGTATTCAGAGCATGAAGAAATGTACTTACAAACATTTTATTGATTCACAGGGTTATTTTGTATTTGTTGTGTCCTACAGGTTTTGCTCTTCAGAGAATACACTGTGTCCAGTCCATAAGAGAGAAAACCCAGACTTAGGCTAAAAGTAAAAGATTTCTACTTTTGCACAAATATGGAGTTCTACCTGTAGAAAATATCACACATTACCGTCAGATCTACATTACATACATATGCACACCCATGCTTTGATATCAGCATGGGTGGAGTAGTAGGACTGCATTTGAATAGAGAGACTACATAACCTATTTTATCTTATAAAATATAGACAAAGGTAGAGTTGTGTAGTGCTGTCTTCACACAGGAAAGTATGGTAGACTGATCAATCATATTTATTATCTAAAATCAGAGGAAATGGGGTGCAGGGTTGCTCGTAAACTACGCCAGCGCGAATCTACACGTCGTAGTCCGCAACTACGCATCGTAGTTCATAGACGAAGTTTAAAAACTTTTCCTACGTATTTTCGCGTAGTCGTAGCCCCGCTATGCAAAGCTTCGCTCGCTACGCATAGTTGACGTATGTATTGCGAAGTCAACTACGCGTGCGGTAACTGCGTCTATACGGATCATTGCACATGCGCAGAAATATTATTGCCCTTCTATATGTATACAATTCCACATTGGAAGGTGGAATGTACGCTTATATTAGTTCACCCATGCGCATAGTTAGCGGATTATTGCGGAAATTTTTCTGCATAAGGGCATAAGCGTCCGCATCAACTACGCTTCACACTATGCAAAGCTTCCGTATTTTAACGCATAGTCTATGAAATGCAAAGTTTCTGATTTCATAGCCGTAGTTTGCGAAGCATAATTGCGGAAAACTACGCGTAGTTCCACCGTAGCGAAGTTGACTGACTACGACCATCCCTAATGGGGTGTAATTTCTTATTCCCTCTTGCAGATAGGAAGTGATTGATTTCTATGTAGAATCAAATCCTATTCAAATTCTGGTTGGAAATTGTAGTCAGGTGGGATCTAATGAAAAGTCGTGTCCTGCAAGAATGGTCCGCATTTTTGTGCAATCAATTTTTTAAGTGTTGCTGAGAAACTTATTTGATGCTTCCAAAATAGTCCTGTGTGTAGCCAGCATTAGTGATGAGCAAAAAATAAGTGTAATCGTAATTTTGTATCATAATTTGGAAGTAAAACGCAAAATCGTAATGAAACATTTTAGGGAAAAATTTATTTTTTTGTAACCGTAATCAGTAACTGTGATTTTGCAATTCTACATCATTTTCATGTAATTTCCGGCCGACTTTAGCAGATTTTTTTTTTAAAAAGCCCCTTGTAGTTATTGAGAAAATTGATTTTAAAAAATGCAAAACTCAGAAAAATGACAGTTTAAAAAACATTTTTCTTTGAATTTTAAAACCGATTTTCTCAAACACTACAAGGTCTTTTTAAATAATTGTTTTTTTAATTTTTTACCCACTATTCCCCTTAACATAAGTAATTTTGTTGACGATAGCATGTATGGGGGCTTTGCTATTAACTGCTAAAGTCGGCCAAAAGTTATGCGAAATTTCACATAATTATGGAAAATTAGGAATGGATTATGCAAAATCAGTTTAATTTCCACATCTTAATTACGTAATTGCAAAATTGAAAGCCAGATTTCGCATAATAGTAATTAAATTACGTTCATCACTAGCCAGCATAACAGATTTTCCTCTCCCTACTCCATGTTGGGAATTTTGTAATTTCATTCCACTGGTTTTAACCTTCCTGTAAGTTTTGACACATATTAGTTATCCACTAAAGTTATAATATGTAATTTTCAAGGGTCAAAGCATGTTTCGAGACCTTTCTTGAAAACCACGGCCCTATAAGTTCGACGTAGAGAGAAAAAAGCAGGCATGACACAGTCTTAGCTTTCCAAGACATGACTTAAGATTCCACGTGACCTATTTGTGGGAGGCATGTGCTGTATACGTTTATTTGTATTCTTTCTCACAGGTACCATTAATTTGTCTGGCTTCATTTAATGGAAGCAGCTGCACCCAGCAGAAGGTGAAGGGCAAGGGTAAGAATTCCGTCAGCTCTGCCTTGAACTGACCCTCACTGTCTATCCATGTGGTTTTGCCTCACTCTCATGTATTTCTCCTTATCCTTCTAATACCTTTTCAACCATGTTTCCTTCCAGGTCGGTTCTGTCAAGTGATTTAGACAGCTGAGGGCCCAGCCATGACTCCAGGCTGTTCAATCAGTGTTAGGCTTTGACTCTAACAGTCTGGAACCTCTCTTTGCTTTTCTGTTTCTGTGTAGGTCTCTTTAGTAAGCCTTGTAGCTAATGCCCTGGGCTACTCGGAACTAGGTGCCATTAAGTCCCTTAGGACCTTAAGAGCTTTGAGACCCCTAAGAGCCTTGTCACGATTTGAAGGGATGAGGGTAAGATGCTGAAAGCAGCTGATCCTTCTGCATGCATACGGAGCAGTTTTAAAGCATGCTAGAATTGATCAAACTGGATTGAGATTCAAAAATTCATGATGCAGCTGCTGACCTCCTTATCCCTGCACCCTCTGCTCAAACAAGGGAGATGCATTCAGCTGCCTCATCGCATTAATACCGGCCCAAAATGACATATCATTTTTTTAGTACATTATAACATTGGCTGTTCTCATTTGGCCTGGCTTGTCTCCAGCACCCAGAGGGTTTCCCTGCTATATATCTATAGGGAGAATCACCAGGTGCAAAGAAGAAGAATTTGAACCCTTTACCAAGTGATGTTCTCGGCTTCTCCTCTGTATATTATCCTGGTAACTGGGTATCCATAGCAGAAATTTGACCATCCTAGTTTGTGTCCAAGAGTGAAAATGTAATTGGAGGTATCGGTTAAGTAACAGCGAATTTACCTTTTTGGTTTAATTCATCTTGCTGCACCTTGTTGTTCTCGGTCCAGTCTTACAAAGACTGGAAGGCTTGTCTGACAGCGAAGCTTTTGTCACTTCCTTCCACTTCTATCTATGCTTTATGGCACCCTGTCCCATCACTGTGGCTGACGGAACACTGTAAGATCATTACAGCAGTGACTTCTGTTGTTATTTTTATTTTTTTACTTTCTAGAAAAAATGACCCATGTATACTCTGTCTGCAGTAGTACGCTAATACTTACAAAGATGTCTACCAAAACTTACACTTTACCAGTTTGTATATCAATGTATATTCACTGGTGAAATGTTTATGGTTACTAGAGAGACTGGTTACCACAGTAAAGGTGGCCACATATCATACAATTTTTAAAATTTATTTTCAATTCAAGGATTACAATACATTTTTCTGATCGATTGTAGCATTTGAAAAACCTGACCAATGTGCCACATACGTGTTAAATTTTTTCCCAGTTGTATAAAAAAAATGATTGAAAATTTCTTGGGTGTATATATTAAGAAATTGACAATCTACCCTACACCATTCAATTTTCATAAAAATTGATCAGAAAAATCAACTTATATCGAATAAAAATGGGAAATCCAATCAGATTGAATAAAAAAAAAAGATTTTTCAGTAAATCCAATTGTTTTTATCAATTTGCCATAAAATCAGATCATTTTATTGTATCATGTGTAACCACTTTTAGTTTGAAAATAATGGGTAGCTTTCTCTTCTATATAGACAGAAATACAGATAGTATTAAATAGAATAGGATTGAAAACAAATACATAAAAAGATGAGAAAGGGAAAGGTGTTCATTAACCACTAAAGATAAATACTAACAGATTGGGCTGTACTGAACTAATTCAAATTTCTAGATAGAGTACTGTGCACTAAAGTACTTTTGCAAGAAATAGTGTGCACTCTCTGATAAATGTTCATTAATTTTTTTTTATTTTTATTGGAGTTTCTGATACTCTCAGAAGCTGTTACATGATCACTTTGTATTGTATGATAAAAAGAGAGTTAGGCTACAGATCAGTTTGCTGATATCCCTACCCTAGACTCAGTCAGCTATTTCAGATTTACTCTAATGCCTTCCATTCTTCCACTCAAGAAATAGATATTTTGTGCTGTATCTTGCCCAGCCTAATCAGTGGGCATCTCATCAGAAATGAATTGAAACTAATTGTAGGGACTGAAATTAATCTGTAGTCTTATAAAGCAGATGTGCACATTTTTGCTTGGACACAGAAATGGTTCTCCTGTTAAGATGGAATATCTAGTGTTGGTTTTGGGTTGCACGTTCACACCTAATAGTGCTGCTTTGGTTCCTCAGCTTCTGTGCTGTGTCTGGCCTGACTGCACGAGGTTGGTTACCATCGAGGCAGGACTGCTGGTTGATGCCAAGCAGGAATTGTGAGGTCTAGTTTTTCCCATCTCCTTGTTAGGCAAACAGGGACACTAATCAGAACTTAATGTGAAGACCCATATTATTGCTGCTTTCTTAAAAATATGAATTACATGAATAATTCTACAAGCAGAGCAAGATTGCTTGGAGAAGCTATGCTAGGAAAGGGCACCTGCACATATCTCATGCCAAAGTCCATGAGTGATGCAGAATGTCACTATTTGCCAAGGTGTGAGGACAACTCAGACTGAAGTACTATATTAGTTCTGTGTGTACCACTGCTTTAATGGACAACTGTAAAATTTAGAATCCATGTTTATAGTTACATAGTTATTTGTGTTGAAAAAAGACATACGTCCGTCGAGTTCAACCAGAGAACAAAGTACAACACCAGCCTGCTCCCTCACATATCCCTGTTGATCCAGAGTAAGGTGAAAAACCCTTACAAGGCATGGTCCAATTAGCCCCAAAAGGGAAAAAAAATCCTTCCCAACTCCAGATGGCAATCAGATAAAATCCCTGGATCAACATCACTGGGCATTAGCTAGTAATTGTAGCCATGGATGTCTTACAATGCAAGGAAAGCATCTAAGCCCCCTTTAAATGCAGGTATAGAATTTGCCATAACTAATTCTTGTGGCAATGCATTCCACATCTTAATCACTCTTACTGTAAAGAACCCTTTCCTAAATAAATGGCTAAAACTTTTTCCTCCATGCGCAGATCGTGTCCTCTAGTCCTTTGAGAAGGCCTATGGACAAAAAGCTCATCCGTCAAGCTTTTATATTGCCCTCTGATGTATTTATACATGTTAATTAGATCCCCTCTAAGGCGTCTTTTCTCTAGACTAAACAAACCCAGTTTATCTAACCTTTCTTGGTAAGTGAGACCTTCCGTCCCACATATCAATTTTGTTGGTCGTCTCTGCACCTGCTCTAGGTCCTCTATGTAACTACCTTCATACATACATAAAAGATGTATATATGCTCCAGTGTAAAATGCAATATAAATTACCTTTTTCTGATGTCATTGTCACTTACAGTAGGTAGTTAAACTCTTACAGATCTGACTGGTTTAGGACATCTCTTCATGGGGAATTCCCCACTTTTAAAAAGTGCTCCCCAAAAAGGAACGATGTAAAGAAGCTGGATGGCCTGTCTCCTCACATGCACACCCTTCTGGACGCTGGATTGTGCCACTGAAGTCCAAGGGGTGCTTTTGAAAATGAAGGAATTGTCTCAATATCAGTAATAGTTTCCTTGTAGCTGACTGTCTCTATTTGAATAAAAATGTCCATAGTCCCTCATTTTACGACAGCATGACAGTGTTGAGAGAGGATTTGAAAAACACAGTATAACAGTGTTGAGAGAGGATTTGAAAAATGTTGACACACAAATTCATTTAGTAACTTACATTTACCGATGGAGGGAAGTTCTGATGGATTGCCAGTTGTCAGAATTCAGGCAATAGTGACAGAAGAAGTGGTGCAGAGTAATCACAGCACTTGCCACCACCTTCCCCACCACCACTGTTTTAATTAACTATTATTTACAAATAGAGGTGCTTAAATACACTAGATCCCACAACCTAGCGGGACCCTTATCTGTAGAAGTGGTCAAAGTCTCATGAAATGTTTTGTACCTGGTATATATTTTTTTTTCTGTTAGTTGTGTCTGTTAATGAGGGGCAAATGGCCTATTGCCTACTCTTCTGATTCTTCACATGGGGTACCTCCTATCCTATCCCTAGTCTTTGCCCTATCCTATCCCTAGTCCTATCTAGAAGTGGTTCTTTTGCCACTGGCCATGGCCTAGTACTCATGTTGGAGATAGCAACCCATTAAGAAAAACTCTACCCACCTGACCCCAGTCGAGGTGGGCTAGTTCTGTCCATAGGCCCTTCCCAAAGTTGCTCAATGAATTGACCACACAACATAAGTAGCATTGTTACCTCTAGTGTTTTGTCAGCTACTACACTTAGTATGGGTTACACTTGGTATTTCACTTTGTGTTTCCTTTCTGAGGTCATAAAGAAATCCTATTTATAAAGTTTGTTTTCTTTTTCTTGGAGGGATGAAGAAATGGGGAGTATTTTAATGACATATGAGCAAACTGAGTAGTATTAGGCTGCTTTCTGTCCTTCTTCTTCAGGAAACTACATATTTTGGATTTCCATAAGAGACATCATTTGTCACTATAAGCTACATGTGAACCTGTGGTGCAGAGAGACTAAATAGATGTTATTTGAGCTACAGAGGGACTTCATACAACATTCCCTGTACATCCAAGGCATTTAGTTCAGCAATGAACTCACAAAGCAATGTCCAGGGGTGGTCAAGCAAGGCAAAATAAAAAGATAGTTGTAGCAGTTAGAAGAACATCAGAGTCTGGCATTGCAAGGCAGATTCAAGCATTTATCCCAGTAGTGTCCATGGGTCAGCTTCGGAAGAAGCACCATTGTGCAAAACATCAGGCTCTCGCTCTGTGCCCAGTTGCCCACAGCCATCACTCCTAGGGGTAGGATATGTACCACTTATATGAATTCTATATTCTGTATGTTCAATATGCACAAACTATCACTACTGGAATAAATGCTTGAATCTGCACTGCAGTGTTGGACTCTGCTTTTCTTCTAACTGCTACAATTGACTGTTTGAACTCAGGAGTGAGGATAGCCACCTTCCTCCTGGGGACTCCACAGCTATCAATACAACCCCAATAACAGTAGTGCCTGCCAACCCCCTATATTATACTATTGTACAAAATAATAAGATAGAAAAGCAATACAAAATGGCAATATGATGTTGTCTCATGGCTCACTGGACAATGTCCTAGACCACGGGTGTCAAACTCAAATACAAAGTTGGCCGAAAGTGTACACTGGGACCTAGTCACAGGCCAACCTCAATATCTGCTGGCTACCTTCCTCCCTTATAAAGTTCCCTGGTGTCTAGAAGCCCCCACCCTCCCCTAGATAGTTATCTGGTGTCTAATGCCCCCCCACCCCTCCTTCCCCTATACAGTTTCCTAGTGTTTCCTTCCCCTATACAGTTCCCTAGTGTTTCCTTCCCCTACACAGTTCCCTGGTGTTTAGTGCTTCCCTCCTACCTCCCCATATGGCTTCCCTGGTGTTCTAGGGCTTCATCTCCAATATAGCTCCATGGTGGTCTAGAGTGGGCCAAACATAATGCAAAGTGCGGGCCAAATTTAATGGCTCTGAGGGCCAGATTTGGCTCACGTGCCGGAGTTTGACATGTATGTCCTAAACCTTTATCAGACACCTGACCATGCTTTGCTGTAAATATAGAATTTCTTTCTAAAGCAATAGCACGCTGTATATTATCTGATAATGCACAAGACAAACACAAACCATATGCAATTTTCTAAAAATAAGTTCACTCAAAGGACATCTGAGACCAAAAGGATTACATTAAATGGAGAACACACATTTGTTAGAATTGGCACCCTTTGTCAGGCTGTGTCATCTCTTCTCCCCATCTGCCTCCTTTTGTCCGTTATACTGTAAGTCCCATTATAAGTCCTGTTAGTACACCCTGACTAGTCAGGACCTTTGAACTGGAAGTATGAGCAGTAGGCTTCCCATAGTCACTGTAAGCAAGCACCAGGTAGAAGTAGAGAGCAGGCAAAGCCATCAGTGCAATTATGGGGAAGCTACTGTGCCTACAGGGGGTCTGACAGAGGGAATGGACACCATTGTTTTGGTCTCAGATGTCCTTTAAATGATTGCTAGAAAGCACAACTCCTTTATTGTTTTAGTGGCCTGGAATTTTAGATGATACACTATAATTAATCTATAAGACTTTCTACTGAACGTTTATTACAGTTGAGATGAACAGTGTTGTATTTAGCAATGACGTGCTAATACTGTTATACCCTGAGGTGAAAAGAGGAAGCAGTGCATCTAGATTCAGGGCATTTGATTTCGGCATTTACCAATACTCTGGTATTTTGGGTTTGTCACAATTTTTGGCATTATTACCATCACTTCTCCCCTGTCAATCCGCTAATTGGAAGCAATCCAACCAAATCACACTTTCAGACTCCGACTCCCCTGGGCTGCTAAGGTTTAGATCCCTGCCTCATATTTATTGTTAAAAAACTGGACCCTGTCCATTGGAAGCTTCTATTAGTCGGAGGAATGGAATGAAACTAGTGAATGGTTCTCACAGAAAGTTAGCATAAGTTTTAGTCATAGACACTAAAAGATTTCAGCAGTATGCAGCGGGATAGGTTGAAAAGGGCGCCCGAGCTGCCTGTATGAAAAGGGCGCCGCCATAGACATCAATGTTATTTCTGGGAATATGGGCTACAAGGTGTAGAAAAGGGCGCCCGAGTTTTGATATAGGCTACAAGTGGGCTCCCCTTTGTAGCCCATATTTTTTCGGCTACAAGGTTTTCGGCTACAAGCAGGCTCCCCTTTGTAGCCCATATTTTTTTCGGCTACAGTAAGCTGCCCCTCTGTAGCCCATATTATTGACTTTTTTTTCTAGCCGAAGTTTGTATATGGGCTACAAGCGCTGGAAGCCGAATTATTTCATTCCCCCACTATCCATGGCGGCCTGGAGGGGGAATAATAATTAACACATCCCGGAGTTTTTTTGTAGCCGAAGTTTTTATATGGGCTACACCAGGCGCCTTGGTTTTTTTTGTAGCCGAAGTTTTTATATGGGCTACACCAAGCGTCTTTTTTGTAGCCGAACTTTATATGGGCTACACCAGGCGCCTTTTTTGTAGCCGAAGTTGGTATATATATGGGCTCCACCAGGCGCCCTTTTTTACCGGCGCCCTTTTCATGTAGACCCGTATGCAGCTCTGTAAAAAAAAAAAGTCTGTAATTGCAGCTATTCTTCTGAAGCCACAGTTAGAAGTACTGGATTAGATTACAATAGAAAGGAAGTTAATGAAAACGGCACTTTCATTGCTCTAGGAAGATCCCTTTGAAAAGAGATGAGCGTTCGCTGGCATTTATCACAGCCTCAGATTAAACTTCAGCACCAGTATTTACTTTTGTTAGGCTCCTGCAGTACCGTTAGGCAGTTTACAGTCCATGAGTGCACTGGATGATAGAAAGCATGTGTAGTGCAAGCTTTGAATCATTACATGTACTGTAGTTCTTTGCATTCTCAGCTTCATATTAAATTGCTCTTGGAAAGAACTACCATATCTCTTCAGTTTTGTTTTGTAAGTGTTATTAATGCAGTGAAACATGCATGCGATATATTAACTGCCAATGCATAAACTCACAGAAAAGCCATGTTCCCTCTTGGGGTTACAGTATGGGAAAATAATATTTTTTTTTTCATTAGGTAGCTAATTCTGCCATATATAGTATAAAATACTTCAACACTAGTAGTGACATTTTGAACTTCACAGCAGTGACATCTTAATTTATGAAGTATGAAACAGAGATTCAAGAAGGTCAACCTACCCAGTCAAGATTACCCCTTGTTTTAAAGCTGCAGGAAAATACCTATTTTAGATTTAGATCGTTTAGAAAACATTTTCAACCACATTTGAGTTTAATTGTTGTCTGTTTCACCATTGTGAAGGTAAGGGATTAGTAGAAAACATTAAAGATGTGCTCACAAATGAGAGATCTGGGCTACTAGATTATCTCATCCTGGCCCTCGGCCATTAATACTGTACTCTGTATGCTAGTGTACACTAGCCCTTACAGTGTTAGTGCATGTATACTGAAGTCTGTTTAAAATAACTTTAAATGATTAATAATGCAACATGCCTGCAATACTCATTGTAAATCTGTAGGTTTATACTCCCATTTAATATACTTTAGGCTTGCTTATCTCTGGCTCATCGGCTATTGTAATCATTGCCAGGAGACACTCTCTGCCTGTGTCTTCATCCCTCTTACCTCCATCTCAGTGGCGGCGCCAGGGGGGTGCTTGGGGGTGCTCGAGCACCCCCTAGAATTGTCCAAGCACCCCCAAAGCACCCCCTGGAGTGAACTGACTTCAGGCGTCTAAAAGACGCCAAGTCAGTTCACACACCGGCAGCACGGAGCAGCAGGCAGGGCTACGGTAAGATGGCCGCCCGGAGCCCTGTTCTGCAGACTTCGGGCGGCCATTTTCCCGTAGCCCTGCTCTCTGCATGCAGGCAGGAAGTCTCGTCGTGACGTCGGGAAGGAAGAGGATCGTGGGCGCGCGGGCGCTGCGCGCCACAATGAGGTCGGGACTCGGGACGGGAGGTCGGGAAAGAAGGTCTTCTGGCTGTAGGTGAGTAAATGGGTTTTTCTTTTCTTTTTCAGGTGATGCGGATTGTGCATATTGGGGTCATATCTGCTACGGATTGTGCATATTGGGGTCATATCTGCCACGGATTGTGCATATTGGGGTCATATCTGCCACGGATTGTGCATATTGGGGTCATATCTGCCACGGATTGTGCATATTGGGGTCATATCTGCCACGGATTGTGCATATTGGGGTCATATCTGCTACGGATTGTGCATATTGGGGTCATATCTGCTACGGATTGTGCATATTGGGGCGATATCTGCTACCGATTGTGCATGTTGGGGTCATTTCTGCTACCGATTGTGCATATTGGGGTCATTTCTGCTACCGATTGTGCATATTGGGGTCATTTCTGCTACCGATTGTGCATATTGGGGTCATTTCTGCTACCGATTGTGCATATTGGGGTCATATCTGCTACCGATTGTGCATATTGGGGTCATATCTGCTACCGATTGTGCATATTGGGGTCATATCTGCTACCGATTGTGCATATTGGGGTCATATCTGCTACCGATTGTGCATATTGGGGTCATATCTGCTACCGATTGTGCATATTGGGGTCATATCTGCTACCGATTGTGCATATTGGGGTCATATCTGCTACCGATTGTGCATATTGGGGTCATATCTGCTACCGATTGTGCATATTGGGGCCATATCTGCTACCGATTGTGCATATTGGGACCATATCTGCCACCGATTGTGCATATTGGGACCATATCTGCCACCGATTGTGCATATTGGGACCATATCTGCCACCGATTGTGCATATTGGGACCATATCTGCCACCGATTGTGCATATTGGGACCATATCTGCCACCGATTGTGCATATTGGGACCATATCTGCCACCGATTGTGCATATTGGGACCATATCTGCCACCGATTGTGCATATTGGGACCATATCTGCCACCGATTGTGCATATTGGGACCATATCTGCCACCGATTGTGCATATTGGGACCATATCTGCCACCGATTGTGCATATTGGGACCATATCTGCCACCGATTGTGCATATTGGGACCATATCTGCTACCGATTGTGCATATTGGGACCATATCTGCTACCGATTGTGCATATTGGGACCATATCTGCTACCGATTGTGCATATTGGGGCCATATCTGATAACGATTGTGCATATTGGGGCCATATCTGATAACGATTGTGCATATTGGGGTCATATCTGCTAACGATTGTGCATATTGGGGTCATATCTGCTACCGATTGTGCATATTGGGGCTATATCTGATAACGATTGTGCATATTGGGGCCATATCTGATAACGATTGTGCATATTGGGGCCATATCTGATAACGATTGTGCATATTGGGGCCATATCTGATAACGATTGTGCATATTGGGGTCATTGGACGTGTTTTTTGTTAAAATCTGCTCACATTACGTGTATTTTCTTGAGAAAACCTGCACAATTATGTGAATTTTCAGGGAAAAGGGTCACCAAAACTTGGGCCCTCTGTCTTTGCGTTGCACTTTTAAAGGGAACCCGAGGTGAGAATAATATTGAGGCTGCCATATTTATCTCCCTTTAAGCAATACCAGTTGCCTGGCTGCCGTGCTGGTCCTCTGCCTCTTATTCTTTCAACCATAGACCCTGAACAAGCATGCAGCAGGTCAGGGGTTTCTGACAATATTGTCAGAACTGACAAGATTAGCTGCATGGCTTGTTTCTGGTGTAATTCAGTTCACTACTACAGCCAAATAGATCAGCAGGGCTGCCAGGCAACTAGTATTGTTTAAAAGGAAATAAATATGGCAGCCACCATATCACTCTCACCCTGGGTTCACTTTAAATTACAGTTAGCCCCGCCCTCATCCGGTCATGACCACGCCCATTTTTTCGCCGCGGCGCGCTTCGCGCGCCGCAGGTTGTGGCCACACCCATTTTTGGCGCGGCGCGCTTCGCGCGCCGCAGGTCGTCAGCTCCCCCGGAAATTGGTCCAGCACCTGCATAGCACCCCCTAAAAAAATTTCCTGGAGCCGCCACTGACTGAAGAACACATCACCCTGGCAACAGGTGACTCACTTTAGCAGAAAATGAGGGGGCAGAGGGAAGAAACCAGGCAGAGAGTGTCTCCTGGCCTGTGATGATTACATTTGCCAATGAGCCAAAGTAAAGTTTCTTTTACACACCGGGAATGTGTGGGAATGCTTACAAATGTTCCTTTATGTACCTAAGAGTAGTTACTGAAATGTTAGTTTTGGGAGTATTATACCACTTTAAGATACAAGGCTTTCACCCCTATTTATTATATTAAAACTAGATCATGAATCGCTCCCCCCCCCCCCTTAACAATCAACATTTTCTTAAAATTGGATTCTCACAGTGATTGCTAGGGCTGCAGAGAGAATATATAACACTAAAATGCTATAGCACATAACTCTGAATGTATCCATACCACAAAAAATTGCTATGTAACAACCTTGTTATTATAATGTGGTCTGTGCATAGTGTGAACACACCCTGATGGATAAGAGAAAAAGCATATTTTTCAAACAGAAATCAGCACACTCTGTATCTACTTTAATGGCAGTATGAACACAGAGTAAAAGCTTTTATTGTACACCCCAGGGATTGCTTGTCAGCATCTTCCTCTAGAACTATGCCCAGTAGATCTATTAGGATTATTTTGTGAAATGCACATTTGCATACAGTGCTAGCAGCAAAATTGAATTCATGGATTACTAAAAATGTCTTGAATACATTTTGGAGTGGATGGTAAAAAATCAGCAGTGGTTAGGTGTCTACATGGAGTGAAATTAGAGATCTTTAGCGCCATCTAGTGGTTAAAAGTATAATGTAAAAGTATAATTAAAGTAAAAAAATAAAAAAAAAATCATAATTTCATCAACTGCATCCCACCTTTACCAGATATATAATATCACTTCAAATTAATTTAGTACAGCGATGTGTACAATTTCTTTTTTAAGCAAAACACTAACCACAGGCCCAAGTGATGGCTTTGTGGTTCTCTGTTTCTCATTGAGCAATGACTCCTTTATGTATCTCATTGAGCAATAATGAATTATGTATTTGAGGTGAAAAGGAGGGAATATGGCTTTTTAAAAATTGAGCTTGCATAACATGCATGCTCAGCTGGCTGCCTAAGGCATATGTATACAACCTGCATATTCACCAATATGGCCTTTATGAAAACTGTCCACTTTTAATGTTGATTATATCACTCTAAAGGCCACTTGCCGATATGAATGTCTTTGGTAAACATTATGTAGATACATTGATGTAACATAACACCTTATAATGCAGTAGACTCTTTGTGAAGGCTCAGTTGCCCTGTGCTGCCCTGTTTGGCTGTGCTGTTGCTTGTTTTGTTGCCATTTGACTGTCTGCTTTGCAACTCAACCACTTCAGAAACAAGAAATCTATTAAAACATATTGTCATCAGTTGGGACAATTCCGAATCAGAAATCACTATGCATTATGATCATTTTTACAAGCTACCAGTACAGTAGCCCTGTTTGGCCTTGCCAGTAATTTATTTCCACTTTTATGTAATTTGCCCCTGTGACAAAGCTCTATGCAAGTAATAAGCAGCTGTTAACACGTAGTTGTCCCAGAAAGGCTTATGATCCAAAATAATTAAAGGAGAGCTCTATGTTGTGTTAAATGCATGTCCAATTTGTGCCTCTTTGCCACAATTAGGATGTACAGGCGCGTCCTGTCATTTCGTGGCAGTGCGCACACTTGTGCGCACGCCCGCTGCTTGGATCCAGCGACGGAGAGAGAGAGGGGGGATTGGTGAAGGGGAACATATGTTCCCCCGGAGCCAATTGAAGTGCCTTTATTTACAAATAATATACTATCGCCATACATTGTACTAGGGATATAATTTAAACGTTGTAATAACCGGGACAAATGTGCAAATAAAATGTGTGGGTTTTATTTTCAGTAGCATTGTTTATTTTAAAACTATAGGGGGTGGAATTGGAGAAATAGTGTATTCATTTTTTCCCTGTTTCTTCCTAGAAAATGCATAGAAAATAAAGTAAATACTGAAAGTAGGCATCGCCCACAAAAAGCCTAATTTGTATTGAAAAAACAAAACAAAATATAGATCATTTAGGTGTGATAAGCAGTGATAAAGCTATCGCCAAATGAATGGGAGGAGCACTGACAGGGAAAAAATAGCTCTTGAGGGAAAGGGGAAAATAGCCTGTGACGTGAAGTAGTTAAGGTACGTCTCTTGTCCTTGCAGCCGTAATGCAAAAACTCTGTTTCTGTGCTTATCTCCAGACTCATTCATATAGATGAGTCATCTAGTTGCCTACAGTGAATTCAGAACTTCTGAAGCTGATAGGGAAAACTTTTATGTTTCAAAAGTTGTAAATCACAACTAGTATTCATGGAGCTCTCCTTTAACACACATTTTAGTTAGATTCTGCTTAACTTACAGAAGGCTATATTGTTTATAGCCAACATCTGCAGGCACTTTAATGCTTCCCAGAGACCCATGTCTAGTAAGCATTAAAGTACCTGCAGATTTTGGCTATAAACAATACAGCCTTCTTAAATTGACAACATTCAGGTTGGGATTTTATTCCAGCTTTCCAACTTTTCAATTTCGCCTTTTTTAGGCAAAATATATTAATTTTATGGTGCTGACTTCCCCCTAACTTAATTGCAAAGCCCACACATATGATTTTGTTACAAAATTTGTTTTGAAGGTCAAGGTCACTTGTGGGAATATGTTGCAATTTAAATAATAATAGAACAAATATATAAATATATATACAGTATATCACTTGTAATGTTTGCAAAACCGATTTTAAAGATTTGCTAGCCAATATTTCTTGGCTTGTTGGGTGCGTAAAAGATTTTACGTGCTACTAATGAGATGACGGGCAATGCTCCGTTGTCGATGGTACAGGTAAAATTACTGTGCGCTTTCCGTGCACTGCCTGCACGCAGCAACTTTACTGCTGTTAAGTGCAACAGACCCATTGGGAGACAATTAATGAGATAAGTTTTTTTTAATGACCCCCTATATGCCTTTGGCCAGTTATAGAACTGCAACTTTCCTGACAAGATACAACAAACAGGAAAGGCCTTAAGCCTGTATGGGTAGGTGCACAGCTGCAGCAAACACGGCAACACAAAGGATTTTTCAATTTGAAACGTTCAGTTCCAGGAGTAATGTGCTTATAATGGGCACTGCTCAGTAGGAAAGGAGTTCTTTCAGAATTCACCCTGTTGTATCTTGGATTTAGTTGAGCTTTAAAGAGACTCTGTAACAAAATTTTGAGCCTTATTTCTTCTATCCTATAAGTTCCTATACCTGTTCTAATGTGGTCTGTCTTACTGCAGCCTTTCCTAGTTGCACAGTGGCTATATTATCTCTGTCATATAATCAAATCTTCTTTCGTCTGACGGCTTTGTCGGGCTCAGGCACTCAGGCAAGAATGTGCTGCTTTGCTTGTTATAGGCAGAAGCTATACACACCCTCTCCAGGCCCCCTGCAGGCTTTGTGTGAGTCACAGACTGAGCTTCTCTCGGCCTATCACATGCCAAGTCTTTTGTTTGTAAACACTGCCTAAAACTGGCAATTACAAGCCAGGATTATGGCAGGGAGTGGCAGAAACAGCACAGAGGGGCCCAGGAGAACATAATGAATAGAAAGGTATGCTTTTTATTGTAAGAATTTTAGAGTACAGATTCTCTTTAAGTTGCAGTGACTCTTGTTGAATGGCATGCACAGCTCAGCTGGATGGGCAGCATTGAATAAGCACTAGTGCATACAAACTTTTATATTCGGTAAGAGTCCCGTATTGCCGGACACCGATCTGCGAACATATAATAAAAAGGTCCATTTGTTTGTGGCCAGCAACAATTTTGTTTTTTCATATCTATACCATTTTTTTGGGCTAAAACATACCTGTCAGTGGCCTTTATATCTAATCATTCCCTTGTGACAGGTCTTTGTTCACTTATGAGATTGCCAGTGTTACTACAGTGCTCTATTTCCTTTTGATACAGGTCGTAGTCAACGCTCTGGTTGGAGCCATTCCCTCCATTATGAATGTATTGCTGGTCTGCCTTATATTCTGGCTGATTTTCAGCATCATGGGTGTCAACTTGTTTGCTGGAAAATACTACTACTGTTTCAATGAGACGGCCGAAGAGAGATTTCCCCTTGATGTAGTAAACAACTACTCAGACTGTGAATGGTTCATGTTGCAAAACTATACAGAAGTCAGATGGAAGAATGTAAAAATAAACTTTGACAACGTTGGAGCGGGATACCTTGCATTGCTTCAAGTAGTAAGCTGTGTTTTATGTGTACAGTATTTGTAATGGCTGTATCTATTCCCAAGATTATTTATATGACTTGTGGGCTAATTTCCACTTGTCTTGCTGTATCTTGTACAGTATTTGTGACTGTGGATGTTGCCAAATCTGTTCTCCCCTACTGCAAGTGAGACATGCAAACTGCACAACCATGGTGTAATGCTTTTATGTATACTTCACCTTATTTGTCCCTGTTTTAATTTTAGCCCTATTTTTGAGGAATAGACTACGTTTGTTTGTTTTTAAACTTAATTTTAACTTTTTAGGCTACATTCAAAGGATGGATGGATATCATGTATGCGGCCGTGGACTCAAGAAAGGTAAGGTTTCCTAGCCATGGAACTTTTGCATTAATCCAATTAAGGTGTACCCAAGGCGATATGTGACATGATGAAATAAACATGCGTATGTACAGTACAAAATATATCAATAACCAGGCTGGTTTACTTGTTTTTATTGCTGCCTGAAAAAGTTAATTTCTAAGCATGGAAGTGACAGCTTCTGTCTTGTCGGTACGGGAATACAGTAAACATCGCTGATAAGCAAATTACAGCCATAAAAGTTTTCCTGACAGAATACAACTTCTGAGGGCAGGAAGAGATAAAATACATGAACTCTTGATCTTTTTTCTAACTCTGCAACACTTAATAGGATGCCACTGATTAGAGACTGTAAAACATTCAACCTACTTTGTAAATGTGTAAATATAAAAGAAAACCCTGGGATACTTAAAGAGAACCTGAGATGGGGGATTAGAGATAACATATATATACCTGGGGTTTCCTCTAGCCCCCTCCGGCCTGATCGCTCCCACATCGTCCTCTTCTCCCTCTCTGTTCACACGCAATTAGCCCTGGAAAGTCCTCTGGTCCAGGGCCAACTGCACATGCGTGGCCAGGCTGCACGAGTGCTCCCGTCGTGTTAACATTGCCTGGAGCATTCTTCATATGTGCAGGGGGGCTCACCTGCTTTGCTATACTGGGGCAAGGATAACTCATCGGCTACCTGAAATGTAGGCCCAGGATGAAGGAGAGGAGAGCGTCAGCTACATACACTGGACCCAATAAATAAAGCCACTATAGGATTGGGGGTGAGTGGTGTGAAGGCAGCATTAAAAAAAAACGAGCAGACTATTATACCGTGACTCCCACCTATTTAACTTCAAACCTTATTTTAGCCTCAGGAAGGTGTGGTTTTATCTGCAAAGTAGGCACCCCCCCCACAACCTGCAATGTGGGCTGCGCCATTGTGTTGCTCTTATACCATGCCCTTATACCATAACTTGTCATTACAAGTGTGGGACTCTGACGGGGGAAGACAAGAAGGACGTCACTGGGGACCTGAATGTCAGCAGGTAATACATTTTATGTAAAATAGGGAGTTGTCCAATGATAAAGGTTATGTGCACTGCAGACATAAAATGTAGTCACCCAATATGCATAGAAAAAGGGAAAAGTGAACGAATACTTAAAAAAAAAAAAGGGTAATGTTCTACTTTATTATTTTGTGTATTTGCATTAGTGATATTTACAGCATGTACGTATGTTTCTTTTCAGAAACGTTATATTAATATGACTTTTATGTATTTTAGGTCACTCAACAGCCAGACTACGAAGACAACATTTATATGTACATTTATTTTGTCATTTTTATCATCTTTGGCTCATTTTTCACCCTTAATTTATTTATTGGTGTCATCATAGATAACTTCAACCAGCAGAAGAAAAAGATAAGTATTACTGCTAGAATCTATGTGTATGCATAGCTACGAACCTCTCAAGTGATGTGAAATATTTAGCAAATTTGCACAAGTCCTTTTTCCATACTGTAACACTAGGAGATGGACATTGTACTTGTGAACATTCTGTGAAACTTTTGGTGTGCCACTTGTGTGAGAGTAGTGACATAAATGTATTTGTCGTGTCTTGTCTAAGAAGGGTTAACATTTTGTAAGAGAGTTGTGCCTGCCCCCAACTGATTAGAATGAGTGTGTCTACATTGCAATATCTATATGAGTGTATCACATTATCCAGACGTTGTGCACACCTCTTTTGCTGCATAGCCGCTTATATATTATTATTATTACTGTATTGATTTATAAAGTGCCAACATATTCCATGGCGCTGTACAAAGTAAATGGAAATAAAGTGTTGAAAAATTTCTTCCAGTACAGGTCGCAGGGACGGATCTAGACCAAGTTGTGCCTGGGGCAAGGTCAGGTTTTGGCGCCTAAAGGTCAGGTTTTGGAGCCTAAATTGCCATTCCCCATCCAATTTTGGCACCTAAAGGTCAGGTTTTAGCGCCTAAACTGCCATTCCCCATCCAGTTTTGGCACCTAAAGGTCAGGTTTTGGCACCTAAAGATCAGGTTTTGGTGTCTAAACTGCCACTCCCCATCCAAATTTTGCCGCCTTTTTAAGAATTCAACAAACTGCGCCTGGGGCAAGATACCCGCCCGCCCCCCCCCCTAGATCCGTCCCTGACAGGTCGTATCCAGATTGGAATTGTATGTGTATGGACAGTATGATATTGGAGGTTTGATGAACCTCCATCCTTAGTATGTGACTCCCCTATACATATTTTGATTGTTCTGATGCCTGTGGACCCCTCGCTGTGTTTCATTTGATGAGAAAACTGGCTTATTCTGTAGGGGGCCCCATGATAATTCTGCTGTAGCCTAAAAACTTGTGGCTGAGTTGCTGTTCACAATAAGGCCCTGTTCAGACTATGTGCACTCCTAGCCGTTTTTACAGAACGCATACAGAAAGATTTTATGCATAGAAACAGCTACTAATGTTTTCGAATGGCCTCGTTCACATGTATGCGTATGAGATGCATACGTTTCTCATCCGCATTGCTGCACGCAGTTCTGTGCGTCACGCACAGAAACGGACACAATGAAAGTCTATGGACGCGTATCAAAAACGCGTACTATTGCGTTTTAGCGTAAGTTTCCCTCTGCGGTTCCCATAATTCTTTTTTTTTTTCGCAGGTCACGTGTGTATGCAAAACGCAATAGAAAACGCATTCGAACGCAAGAAAAATGCATGTGTTTTTCAACTTGCGTTTCTTTGAATTAATGCGCCTTCTACAAACGCTGACAGTCTGAACAGGGCCTTAGTTGTCCTGTAGTACTGCCATGTCACCAATTAAATTGGTGTTTGTTTAAAAGGTTAATGGGCAGCTCTAATGAACTGAAAGTAACCAGGATTCATTCAGTCACCTTTTGGCTATCAAGTACAAAGTCATTGGACACATGTTTTTCATTTTTGATGAGCTTAGACTTTGGTGGAAAGCTTGGGGATAGGGTTGCATTAATGCTACATTTAAAGTAAACATGTGAAGAAGGGAATAAAGGAAATGTATACTTACCTGGGGCTTCCTCCAGCCCTCTGAAGCCCATGGGCCCCTTAGGTGTCCATCCGGTCCCCTCTGTTCTTGCACTGTCCTGGTAGGCCGTGTGCCACTTTGGTTCTGCTCATGTGGCCAGGAGCGTTCTTTGCCTGAGCAGTGAGTTAAGACTCATAACTGTTCAGGTTCAGAATGATGGAGGAGGCAATTGGCCAGGGCTGCACATGCACAGTAGTCCCGAGTGCCTCATTTGGTGACTTTACCAGGGCTGACTGCGGGAGAATGGACAGGACACAGAGGGAGCTCCCAGACTACAGGGGGCTGGGGGAAGCCCAACCTAAGTATAAAACTTTTTGTTTGAACTGTCTCTAAGTACACTTTAAGGCTTCTCATAAAGTATGAATTATGTCATAATGTAAATTACTTCAGGTTGTAACCAGCTTTGTGTTTTCTTCTCCACTTTGGAGGTCAGGATATCTTCATGACAGAGGAGCAGAAAAAGTATTATAATGCCATGAAAAAACTGGGCTCAAAGAAACCTCAGAAACCCATCCCCAGACCATTGGTAAGACCCTTGGTGAACTATAATGTAATATTAACTAAAGCATGCATCCATACATAGTGCCTTTCATGTCCATGTTTACTTAATTTTACAAATAAAACAAGATAGGGGAGTAGTTACGGATGACAAATATTAAAACTAAGGGAGATAAGAATGGAGACATTCCTCCTACGGTATTACTGATTTTGATTACATTTAAAAAGCAGTCATGTGACCACCACAGCCCATGTTTCTTCTCTATTTTGACTATAGAGGAGGAATGCTGCACCCCATTGACTCCTGCATAGCCAGGATGGAGATAAGGCAATCTTCAGATACATAAACAAACAATAATAGTTAAAGTTGTCAGGTAGCAAGAAGCTACTTTGCAGCTATGTGACTGCCTTTTAATCTGCAATTTTAAGGTATTGACACTTCTGTTGTTACAGTTAAGCCCATGTGGGAGAAGTGTGTGCGTCTGGTGGGGTTAGGTTGTTGCTGATGCCATAGCTCAGCTTTAATACAAAGTAGAAGATTGCTGGTCAGTCTCTATGTATAGAAGGGGGGTAAACAGCCCTCAAAGGAAAAAAGTGGTAATTGCGATATGCATATATTGGGCGAATGAATTTGCCTCTAATATATATGCGCTGATACATAGTGGGCCTGTAACTCAAGTTATAAACTTTATAGGGGAGAGCACAAGGAAAAGTTAACTCAAGCCTCACTTACCAACAAGATATAAAGTTTATTATGAACAACATTCAAAGACAATATCAAAAACACAGAAAATAAAAAAAACCTAAAAACAATTGGAGAAGCCTTAAGAAGTGTGGAAGGGTCTGTTCACACTCAAACACGCATCACATACACACTACTGCCATACACACTCCATGCATATAGAGCATATCCTGGATGAGCAATGCACAAAAAGTAAGAACTTCAGCCCGCATCTCGGCATCCCCCGAGCCCGCAGACCTCACAGATACTTACATAAGAAGAGGGAAGACTCCAGAGGCTTCCCATGTCCTCCTTGCCCCTACAGCGGCTCCCAGGGACCCTCTGGAAGTCTCGGCCCTGCTTTTCTTCCTGCACGGGCTACTCTGCATACATGGATTTCTTTCAGGGGTTTGCAAGCAGGACCAGAGGTCCGGAAGATCTATAGAATCCGTAGGATTCCCTCTGCCTAGATAAGTATTCGATTTTTGACCCAAGTTTCGCCTCACGTAAACTTTAAAGCTGAGAAAAAATACCCCTCTTTTTACACAATACTTTCTCTTGTAAAATAGATTAAGCCAGTATTGCAGTTTCCAATGCAAATTTTAGTGGATCCATCAAAATTAGAAGGGACTGGCAGTATTTATCAAAATCAGCAAAAACTATCCCTGGACAGCACTCTTTCACAAACACAGGCCACGGCTGTCTAAGTCATCCAAACAATAACATAAGTCAGGCGGTCCTAGCTAAAACTTGAACCCCCCCCCATAAGGGCTCTGATACTGAAGATTAACAAGATATATTCCTCAGACAAAAAGCTTTTTAAATTCCTAGATTTCTGGGGTGACTGGTCTGATTGAATATCATTCAACCCCATATATTAACTTACATTGCATCTTATGTGTACACTCTAGAATAAACCCTCCTACTTTTTTGAGTTTTGTACATCAGGAGACATTGGCAGCACTTCCAAACAGAGGCTGCACCCGAATTGACTACCTGCAATAGATGTGCAGAGCTCCACAATGTGGACTAAAATACACAACTTGCATTCAAAACAGGTACAGCAAAGGAGGACATTAGCTTCAGTATAAATAATATGTGCACAAATTATTCCCTACTAGACTTCCCCACGGCGATGACGGGTCCTCTTGGGGAAGACCTACCGCTAGTCTAACAATAAAAACATGATTTTTTTCCTAGTGCTGCTAATCATAAAATGGTATACACATTCCTTCATACAGACATCAAACAAATGAGAGCTCTCATAGGCTGCAACTGAATTGTAGACCAACCGTGGCATGCAGAGCCCCACAGAGGCTAAATACATACCTTGAATGCAAATCATGTACTAGTCCTAATCTATAATTTGAATGCAAATTGAATCACATGCTCCCCCAGAGCCGGGCACCTGGAAGAAAAATGCTTATATTCTTATCTTCTAAGGATTCAATGACATAAGAATGAAAAATGCTTATATTCTTATCTTCTAAGGATTCAATGACATAAGAAGGATTCAAAGTAATCTTTCACTGCCACCCGCCATCAACACTTAACCCACTGCAACTGCTGCTCATGTTTAGTCCCAGCATTGACCCATTCTCTGCTTGGTGTTCAGGACCAAAATGTAGCCAGCGGAGTAAAGTACACTTCTTGTCAGCAAAAAGATGTATAAAAGCTGTGCACGTTTTGAATGCTCTTGCCGCCGTTGAGGTTGTTTGAGGCCTTTTGTGTTACTTTTGTGTTACTTGGTGGACATAGTGCCAAATGAACACGGTCTGGGGGCAGCACCAGGCAGAAACAGGTGAAGAGAGTGCCTGGCCAACCTTTACTGGGGGCAACTGGACCTGGCTAACCTATACTGGGGGCAACTGTACCTAGCTACCAACCCTGGGGGCACCTATACCTGGCTACCTACCAATACTGAGGGTGTTTTTTGGGGGGGCTCACCGCAGCTATAACATGCAGTGCAAATTGTCTGGTCCTGTGCGATCATTCCAATTCAGGAGGGGGGGAGGTGGGGGTCGCATCCTCACAAGTTTGCCTCAGGCAGAAAAAAGTCTAGAACCTGCTGGGAGGGCTGGGCTACATACCAATATATAGCTATAGGAAGTGTTTCTAATGTTGAAACTAGGATAAGTAATGTACAAGTAGGTTTCCTGAACAATTTACTGCATTCTACTAAATGTCACTACTATGCCTCTGTAAAATCCACTTCCTGAGGTGCTCTTCTAGAGGCCACCTAAGTAAGTAATTAGTAAGTAATTAGTAGCCTGATATAGCAGACCCCTTCCTGCAGTCCAAGTCAAGTGCAGAGCAAGCGCATGTATAACATGCTTAACATGTATTATCAGAGGGCAATACAAAAGCTTGGCAGATGAGCTTTTGTTCCTGGGCTTGGGCAAAGGCCAAGGGGTCATGATCTGTGCATGGAAGAAAAAAGCTTTAGCCATTTATTTAGCAAAGTGTTTTTTACAGTAAGAGTGATTAAAAAGTAGAATGTATTACCACAGGAAGTAGTCATGGCAAATTCTATATATAAGGGGGGGGGGGGCTTAGATGCATTCCATACTTTAAAAGACATCCATGGCTATAATTACTAGTTAATTCCCAGTGCTCCTTTTGGGGCTAATTAGGCCAGGCCTTGTAAGGGTTTTCACCTTTCTCTGGATCAACAGGGATATGTGAGGATGCAGACTGGTGTTGCACCTTATTTTCTGGTTTAACTTGATGGACATACAGTATTTTTCGCCGTATAACACGCACTTTTTCTCCCCAAAAAATGGGGTGAAAAAGTCCCTGTGTCTTAACCATCTTAGCGGTATGGACGAGCTCAGCTCGTCCATCACCGCCGATGGCTGCCGCTCAGGCCCTGCTGGGCCGATTTTGCTGAAATAAAGAGCAGCACACGCAGCCGGCACTTTGCCAGCCGCGTGTGCTGCCCGATAGCCGCCGCTCTGCGGCGATCCGCCGCGAGCAGCGGCGAAAGAGGGTCCCTCCAGCCGCCTGAGCCCTGCGCAGCCGGAACAAATAGTTCCGGCCAGCGCTAAGGGCTGGATCGGAGGCGGCGGACGTCAGGACGTCGGCTGACGTCCATGACGTCACTCCTCTCATCGCCATGGCGACAGGAGAAGCCAAACACGGAAGGCTGCTCATTGCGGCCTTCCGTGTTAATTTTGGCCACCGGAGGCGATCAGAAGAACGCCTCCGGAGCGCCATCTAGTGGGCTTTCATGCAGCCAACTTTCAGTTGGCTGCATGAAATAGTTTTTTTTTTATTTACAAAAAACCCTCATGCAGCCGCCCTGGCGATCTTAATAGAACGCCAGGGTGGTTAAACGGCAAAGGCACGGAATCCCCGACTTCCGAACGCCTGCCGCTACGAACCGCGCTACGTTGGGGATTCCCTGCCTGTTTCCCCCCTGTGCCTGGCTCTCCGCTGTGTGTGTATCCTACCTCCCCCCCGCTTACGTGTCTAAACCCCCCACCCCCCGCTTATGTCGCCGGGTCCCCCCTGTGTAAGAAGTGGCAGCGTGCAGCAGCTTACCTCCTTCATCTTGCCCGCGGCAATTGAAGACATCCGGCTCCTGTGTGCGGCTTCCTCTAGTGCCGGCTTCTAATGACGCGTCATCAATTACGCGTCATCAGAAGCCGGCACTAGAGGAAGCCGCAAAAACCCTGTTTCTTGCCCTCTAAACCTGGGTGCGTCTTATATTCCGGAGCGTCTTATACGGTGAAAAATACGGTATGGTTTTTTTTTTTCAACCCAAATAACTATGTAACTATGTAGCATGAATGCCTCAGAACCTGCAGCATGTCTGAAAAGGTTGAGATAGTATCCTAGTCTGTTATGAAACTAGGGCTCCCTAAGTGCTTTGTCACACTGGGGAAGTGCAGCGACCATGTTTTACATTGCAACACATGGCTCGTCATATCCACTCTAGTGCTCATTCAATATAATTGAACGATACAGTGCTGTGCAATACATTGCATGGCAGCACAGAGCCAACAGTAGAAGGCGTAGAGGGTAAGAAGTATAGCATGTCTTGTTTGATTTTATACTCTGCACTATTTCATGTATCACTTTCTCAACAGAACAAGTTTCAAGGCGCCATCTTTGATTTGATCACACAACAAGCCTTTGACATAATCATCATGATACTCATCTGTCTCAACATGGTCACCATGATGGTGGAAACTGATGATCAGACTGAATATGCTGAGAAGGTCCTCTACTGGGTTAACTTGGTTTTTATCGTCTTCTTTACCACGGAGTGTATTTTGAAGCTGTGTGCATTGAGACATTACTATTTTACTATTGGATGGAATATTTTTGACTTTGTTGTAGTAATTCTTTCTATTGTTGGTAAGTATCTCTAAATAGGGGCATGATCATGTACAACACAGAAGCATTGCAATAGACAGCTGCATGAGAAACATAGCAAACAACTTCAGTAATACAGATGCTGTAAATATAGCTATTTATATGTAACAAGGGTTTTCATTTTACAGATTTTGATAACATTAATTCAGAATGTCATGCTGTTACAAATCAGACATTTTGTATGAATGTCACCAGGGTCCAAATGCAATTATGTTTTTCTCTTGAGATTTCTAATAGGAAGTAATTTTTTCATATTCTATTGAAAATATTTTTTTACCACTCTGTAATTGATAAATAATTAAGTACCAAAACGCAGTTGAAAAGGTGCTATCAAAATTATTTTGAGTGTTTTCCTATATTTTATTGACAAGTTTGAAAATATCATCTAGGAGAAAACTCAGGCGAAAAACTGAATTGCATATGGGCCCAGGGGTTTTCACCTAGGAGATAATATTTCATCTTCGATTTAGAATAACTTTTCAGCACTTTGCAATGGAAAAACGACCAAAAAGTAGGTGAAAAAGTACTATAAAAATTATTTTGAGTAGTTGTTTGCTTGTTGGTGGTTTAAGAGGCATTTTATTGACAAGTTTGAAAATTTCACCTAGGAGAAAACTCAAACTGAATTGCATATGGGTCCTTGCCAGTAAAATGCCTTTTAAACCAGGGATGCTCAAATTCGGCTTCGGGAGATACCCGGATTGTTGCTATCCGGATATCTCCCAGTAAAGCTGTGCGGGCTGGGCGGGGGGTCAAGCTTACCTCTCTGACGTCTTCTTCGGTACATCCCTCGGCACCTCCCACGATGCGGTCCACACGACTACAAACACTTCCTCCTTCTGGGTTGAAGGAGGAAGTGTTTGTAGTCACGTGATGCACGTGGACCGCATCGTGGGAGGCACCGAGGGACGTACCGAAGAAGACGTCAGACAGGTAAGCTTGACCGCCCCCGCCCAGCCCGCACAGCTTTACTGGGAGATATCCGGATAGCAACAATCCGGGTATCTCCCGAAGCCAAATTTGAGCATCCCTGTTTTAGACAACCAACAAGCAAGAAAATACTCAAAATACTTTTAATAGTACTTGTTTGTCTACTTTTTGGTACTTTTTCAATTTCTAAGTGCTGAAAAGTTAGCCAGACCAGGTAGCACCGTTCCTATGCTGAGTTTTCATTCGGTTTCAATTTTATAAAGAAAAGAAACTGGACTCATATAGCTGCAGCTCGCCTCTTCTTTGCTTCTCATCACAGAGCAGAAAGGCAGGGAAGGAAAGCAGGAAAGCAGCGGGATAGAGGTGAGGAGAGGTGGGGGAGGTGCTGGAAAGAGACCGGGAGAGTCATGTAGAGGCGGGAAGGGGTGTTTGGCAATAGTGACTCTCTTGCAAGAGATGTCCCTTCCCTTAATAGTCTACCGACAAGCTGCCAGCCCAGAGAGGACACAGAGGCATATCATTAACAACTTTACCCCCCTCCGGTACGGATTTCTCCGTCCCTTTTTCCACCCTTAAAAAACGAAGGGACGGAGAAATCTGTATCTCCCGCGCTACCGCCGCTGTCCGCGCTCCCACCGCTCGTGCACGCCCTCCCGCCGCTCGTGCACGCCGCCGCCTACTCAGAGATCAATGAACGGGAAAAGCCATTCCCGTTCATTGATCTAAACCCCGCAATGATCTGCTGCTTCTATGAGAAACAGCGCGATCATTGTGATTTTCCCAGCCTCATACTGCTTCCTGTAAGCGTGACAACAAACTCACTGTGGCCATCTTGTGGCCAAATAGTAAAACTACACCCTAAAGCATTTTGCATATACAAATACATTAGTTTTACACAATAAATTAACTCATTACCTCCCACACTCCCCAATTATTATTTTTTTGTAATTTAAAAAAAAAATACAATAAAAAAAATACAATAAAAAAAAAAACACCTTAGGGACTGAACATTTTAAATATTTATGTCAAGAGGGTATAACATTGTTACTTTATAAACTACGGGCTTGTAATTAGGAATGGATGCAAAACTGAAAAAAATGCACCTTTATTTCCAAATAAAATATTGACGCCAAACATTGTGATAGGGACACATAATTTAAACGGTTTTATAACCGGGAAAATGGGCAAATACATTTCATGGGTTTTAATTACAGTAGCATGCATTATTTAAAAACTATAATGGCCGAAAACTGAAAAATAATAATTTTTTCCGACATTTTTTCCTATTTTCCCATTAAAACACATTTAGAATAAAATAATTCTTGGCATAATGTCCCACCTAAAGAAAGCCTAATTGGTGGTGAAAAAAACAAGATATAGTTCATTTCATTGCGATAAGTAATAAAGTTATAGACGAATGAATGGAAGGAGCGCTGAAAGGTGAAAACTGCTCTGGTGTTCAAGGGGTAAAACCCCTCAGTGGTGAAGTGGTTAAGTAAATAACATGTCTCTGTGTCTCATTTGTATTAAAAAAAAATGCCTCAAATACATTTTATTTAATGAAATGCCTTTTATGTTGCCAGCAAATCAGAGAATACTTAGAATTATTTTGACAGTATTTTTTCACCTACTTTTTTGTACTTCTTTTCAATTACAGAGTTCAAAAAGTTATTTTAAATGGAAGATGAAAAAATATCTCCTAGGAGAAAACATAGGAGAACAGTAATTGAACAAAGGCCTGGTTATTTAAAGGAAACCCAAAGTGACAGTGACATGATGAGATAGACATGTGTATGTACAGTGTCTAGCACACAAATAACTATGGTGTGCTCCTTTTTTTCTTTCTCTGCCTGAAAGAGTTAAATATCAGGTATGTAAGTGGCTGACTCAGTCCTGACAAGAAGTAACTACAGTGTGACCCTCACTGATAAGAAATTCCCCTTTTTATCTCTTTCTTGCTCTCAGAAGCCATTTTCTGCTAGGAAAGTGTTCTATAGTTTGAATTTCTAGTTTGAATTTTTAGTTTGAATCAGTGAGGGTCACACTGTAGTCACTTCCTGTCTGAGTCGGACTGAGTCAGCCACTTACATAACTGATATTTAACTCTTTCAGACAGAGAAATAAAGGAACACAGTTATTTGTGTGCTAGGCACTGTACATACACATGTCTATCTCATCATGTCACATGTCACTTCGGCTATCCTTTAACCACTTGAGGACCTAGGGCTTTCTACCCCTTAAGGACCGGCCACATTTTTTCCATTCAGACCACTGCAGCTTTCACGGTTTATTGCTCGCTCATACAACCTACCACCTAAGTGAATTTTAGCTCCTTTTCTTGTCACTAATAAAGCTTTCTTTTGGTGCTATTTGATTGCTCCTGCGATTTTTACTTTTTATTATATTCATCAAAAAAGACATGAATTTTGGCAAAAAAATGATTTTTTTAACTTTCTGTGCTGACATTTTTCAAATAAAGTAAAATTTCTGTATACATGCAGCGCAAGACATCCCAAAGTATTCACTGAGAGGCATAGTGAGTTCATAGAAGATATTATTTTTTGTCACAAGTAAGCGGAAAATGACACTTTGTGAGAAAAAAAAAAAAAAAAAAAGTTCCCATTTCTTCTAACTTGCGACAAAAAAAAAATGAAATCTGCCACGGACTCACCATGCCCCTCTCTGAATACCTTGAAGGGTTTACTTTCCAAAATGGGGTCATTTGTGGGGTGTGTTTACTGTCCTGACATTTTGGGGGGTGCTAAATTGTAAGCACCCCTGTAAAGCCTAAAGGTGCTCATTGGACTTTGGACCCCTTAGCGCAGTTAGGCTGCAAAAAAGTGCCACACATGTGGTATTGCAGGTACTCAGGAGAAGTAGTATAATGTGTTTTGGGGTGTATTTTTACACATACCCATGCTGGGTGGGAGAAATATCTCTGTAAATGACAATTTGTTAATTTTTTTTACACACAATTGTCCATTTACAGAGATATTTCTCCCACTCAGCATGGGTATGTGTAAAAATACACCACAAAACACATTATACTACTTCTCCTGAGTACGGCGATACCACATGTGTGGCACTTTTTTGCACCCTAACTGCGCTAAAGGGCCCAAAGTCCAATGAGTACCTTTAGGATTTCACAGGTAATTTTGAGAAATTTCGTTTCAAGACTACTCCTCACGGTTTAGGGCCCCTAAAATGCCAGGGCAGTATAGGAACCCCACAAATGACCCCATTTTAGAAAGAAGACACCCCAAGGTATTCCGTTAGGAGTATGGTGAGTTCATAGAAGATTTTATTTTTTGTCAAAAGTTAGCGGAAAATGACACTTTGTGAAAAAACACAATTAAAATCAATTTCCGCTAACTTTTGACAAAAAATAAAATCTTCTATGAACTCACCATACTCCTAACGGAATACCTTGGGGTGTCTTCTTTCTAAAATGGGGTCACTTGTGGGGTTCCTATACCGCCCTGGCATTTTACAGGCCCAAAACCGTGAGTAGTCTGGAAACCAAATGTCTCAAAATGACTGTTCAGGGGTATAAGCATCTGCAAATTTTGATGACAGGTGGTCTATGAGGGGGCGAATTTTGTGGAACCGGTCATAAGCAGGGTGGCCTTTTAGATGACAGGTTGTATTGGGCCTGATCTGATGGATAGGAGTGCTAGGGGGGTGACAGGAGGTGATTGATGGGTGTCTCAGGGGGTGGTTAGAGGGGAAAATAGATGCAATCAATGCACTGGGGAGATGATCGGAAGGGGGTCTGAGGGTTTGGCCGAGTGATCAGGAGCCCACACGGGGCAAATTGGGGCCTGATCTGATGGGTAGGTGTGCTAGGGGGTGACAGGAGGTGATTGATGGGTGTCTCAAGGTGTGATTAGAGGGGGGAATAGATGCAAGCAATGCACTGGCGAGGTGATCAGGGCTGGGGTCTGAGGGCATTCTGAGGGTGTGGGCGGGTGATTGAGTGCCCTAGGGGCAGATAGGGGTCTAATCTGATAGGTAGCAGTGACAGGGGTGATTGATGGGTAATTAGTGGGTGTTTAGGGTAGAGAATAGATGGAAACACTGCGCTTGAGTGGTGATCTGATGTCGGATCTGCGGGCGATCTATTGGTGTGGGTGGGTGATCAGTTTGCCCGCAAGGGGCAGGTTAGGGGCTGATTGATGGGTGGCAGTGACAGCGGGTGATTGATGGGTGGCAGTGACAGGGGGTGATTGATGGGTGGCAGTGACAGGGGGTGATTGATGGGTGATTGATAGGTGATTGACAGGTAATCAGTGGGTTATTACAGGGGAGAACAGATGTAAATATTGCACTGGTGAATTGATAAGGCGGGGTCTGAGGGCAATCTGAGCGTGTAGGCGGGCGATTGGGTGCCCGCAAGGGGCAGATTAGGGTCTGATCTGATGGGTAACAGTGACAGGTGGTGATAGGGGGTGATTGATGGGTGATTGATGGGTAATTAGTGGGTGTTTAGAGGAGAGAATAGATGTAAACGCTGCGCTTGGGTGGTGATCTGATGTCGGATCTGCGGGCGATCTATTGGTGTGGGTGGGTGATCAGATTGCCCGCAAGGGGCAGGTTAGGGGCTGATTGTTGGGTGGCAGTGACAGGGGGTGATTGATGGGTGATAGGTGATTGGCAGGTGATTGACAGGTGATCAGTGGGTTATTACAGGGAAGGACAGATGTAATTAATGCACTGGCGAATTGATAAGGGGGGGGGGGTCTGAGGGCAATCTGAGCGTGTGGGCGGGTGATTGGGTGCCCGCAAGGGGCAGATTAGGGTCGGATCTGATAGGTAACAGTGACAGGTGGTGATAGGGGGTGATTGATGGGTGATTGATGGGTAATTAGTGGGTGTTTAGAGAAGATAACAGATGTAAACGATACATTTGGGAGGTAATCTGACGGCGGGTTTGCGGGCGATCTAATGGTGTGGGTGGGTGATCAGATTGCCCGCAAGGGGCAGGTTAGGGGCTGATTGATGGGTGGCAGTGACAGGGGGTGATTGATGGGTGATAGGTGATTGGCAGGTGATTGACAGGTGATCAGTGGGTTATTACAGGGAAGAACAGATGTAATTAATGCACTGGTGAATTGATAAGGGGGGGTCAGAGGGCAATCTGAGCGTGTGGGCGGGTGATTGGGTGCCCGCAAGGGGCAGATTAGGGTCTGATCTGATAGGTAAAAGTGACAGGTGGTGATAGGGGGTGATTGATGGGTGATTGATGGGTAATTAGTGGGTGTTTAGAGGAGAGAATAGATGTAAACAATGGATTTGGGAGGTGATCTAATGTCGGATCTGTGGGCGATCTATTGGTGTGGGAGGGGGGGGTGATCAGATTGCCCGCAAGGGGCAGGTTAGGGGCTGATTGATGGGTGGCAGTGACAGGGGGTGATTGACGGGTGATTGACGGGTGATTGACAGGTGATTGACAGGTGATTGACAGGTGATCAGGGGGATAGATGCATACAGTAAACAGGGGGGGGTGGTCTGGGGGGGGGGGTCTGGGGAGAATCTGAGGGGTGGGGGGTGATCAGGAGGGGGCAGGGAGCAGGGGGGGGGATAAAAAAAATAGCGTTGACAGATAGTGACAGGGAGTGATTGATGGGTGATTAGGGGGGTGATTGGGTGCAAACAGGGGTCTGGGGGGTGGGCAGGGGGGGGGTCTGATGGGTGCTGTGGGTGATCTGGGGCAGGGGGGGGGGAGAAATCAGTGTGCTTGGGTGCAGACTAGGGTGGCTGCAGCCTGCCCTGGTGGTCCCTCGGACACTGGGACCACCAGGGCAGGAGGCAGCCTGTATAATACACTCTGTAAACATTACAAAGTGTATTATACACTTTGTATGCGGCGATCGCGGGGTTAACATCCCGCCGGCGCTTCCGTATAGCCGGCGGGATGTTGCGGCGAGCGAGCGGTGACAGGCGCCGGCGGAGGATCGCGTCACGGATGACGCGATCGCTCCGCCCATGCCCTTACAAGGACCGCCGCCTCTGTGGGTGAGCCGGTCCTTCAGGGCTCCACTTCCCGGCCGCCTCTGTGCGTTAGGCGGTTGGGAAGTGGTTAAAATACTTAATTGTGATGGTATATTTGGATACACGGACCGTACTTAATTCACTATTTTCTCTTAAGTTTTACCCTAGATGATATTTTTACTCCTCAACAATAAAATACCTTTTAAGCCACAGGCAAGCAATAAAATACTCAGAATAATTTTGACAGTACTTTTTCACCTACTTTTTGCTACTTTTTCAATTGCAGAGTGCTAAAAACGTATTTACAAAAAGAAGGAGAAAACACTTACTTGCTTTATCTTCTGAGTTTTCTCCTAGGTGATATATTCACACCTTGGCCCATATGCAATTTGTTTTTTCTCCTGAGTTTTCTCTTAGGTGATATTTTTAAACTTGTAAATATAATGCCTTTTAAACCCCCAGCAAGCAAGAAAATACCCCAAATAGTTTTGTTAGTACACGTTTACCTAATTTTTGGTTCCTTTCCAAGTGCAGAGTGCTGGGAAGTTATTTTAATAGGAAATGAAAAATTATCTCCTAGGAGAAAACTCAGGTGAAAAATTTAATTGCATATGGGCCTATGTCAATAAAAAGCTTTTTAAGTCACCAGCAAGCAGGAAAATGCTCAAAATACTGTTGATAGTACATTTTCTACTTCACTTAGTTTTTGGCACGTCTTTAATTCGAATGTGCTGAAAAGTTATTTTAAAAAGAAGGTGAAAATGATCTCCTAGGAGCAAACGCAGGAGATAAAGCATATACTGTAGGCTCTTGTCAGTAAAATGCGTTGTAAGATACCAGCAAGCAGGAAAATACTCAAAATCATTTTGATAGAATTTTTTTCATCTACATTTTGGTACTTTTTCAATTGCAGAGTGCTAAAACTTATTTTAAATTAAACATAGCAAAGAAATGAACAGCGCTACTTAAAAACAAATGAATGCCTACCTGCAAAAAAGTGCACACCCCACTCATGGGATACAAATACACAATGAGCACACATACAACCTGTCTACCACTTGGAGGATGTTAGTTTCCACTAACAAGCTTGCATGCAAATTGTTAGGTACTTGTCCCTCCCACTGTCGAAGAAGTCTTTCCTCCATGGGAGGGGACCTAACACTAACTAAATCCTACCTATGCATATGCATAGCCTGGGCGCGCTACCAGTAAAATTAAGAGTTGCGCAGAAAAAGTGGGATCAGCGCATCACCAGGCCGCCTCCGAATGGCCTCAACTCAGAGATGCGCTGAGCCCCCCCAGAGACTACAAACGCACCTTGAACCCAAACAGAGGCTCTGCATATACACCAAAGAAAAACTAACAAGTGGGAGCAGCTGACCAGAATTAAATCAAACATAGCAAAGAAATGAACAGCGCTACTTAAAAACAGATGAATGCCTACCTGCAAAAAAGTGCAGACCCCACTCATGGGATACAAATACACAATGAGCACACATACAACCTGTCTACCACTTGGAGGATGTTAGTTTCCACTAACAAGCTTGCATGCAAATTGTTAGGTACTCGTCCCGCCCACTGTCGAAGAAGTCTTTCCTCCATGGGAGGGGACCTAACATTAACTAAATCCTACCTATGCATATGCATAGCCTGGGCGCGCTACCAGTAAAATTAAGAATTGCGCAGAAAAAGTGGGATCAGCGCATCACCAGGCCGCCTCCGAATGGCCTCAACTCAGAGATGCGCTGAGCCCCACCAGAGTCTACAAACGCACCTTGAACCCAAACAGAGGCTCTGCATATACACCAAAGAAAAACTAACAAGTGGGAGCAGCTGACCAGAATTAAATCAAACATAGCAAAGAAATGAACAGCGCTACTTAAAAACAGATGAATGCCTACCTGCAAAAAAGTGCACACCCCACTCATGGGATACAAATACACAATGAGCACACATACAACCTGTCTACCACTTGGAGGATGTTAGTTTCCACTAACAAGCTTGCATGCAAATTGTTAGGTACTTGTCCCTCCCACTGTCGAAGAAGTCTTTCCTCCATGGGAGGGGACCTAACACTAACTAAATCCTACCTATGCATATGCATAGCCTGGGCGCGCTACCAGTAAAATTAAGAGTTGCGCAGAAAAAGTGGGATCAGCGCATCACCAGGCCGCCTCCGAATGGCCTCAACTCAGAGATGCGCTGAGCCCCCCCAGAGACTACAAACGCACCTTGAACCCAAACAGAGGCTCTGCATATACACCAAAGAAAAACTAACAAGTGGGAGCAGCTGACCAGAATTAAATCAAACATAGCAAAGAAATGAACAGCGCTACTTAAAAACAGATGAATGCCTACCTGCAAAAAAGTGCAGACCCCACTCATGGGATACAAATACACAATGAGCACACATACAACCTGTCTACCACTTGGAGGATGTTAGTTTCCACTAACAAGCTTGCATGCAAATTGTTAGGTACTCGTCCCTCCCACTGTCGAAGAAGTTTTTCCTCCATGGGAGGGGACCTAACATTAACTAAATCCTACCTATGCATATGCATAGCCTGGGCGCGCTACCAGTAAAATTAAGAATTGCGCAGAAAAAGTGGGATCAGCGCATCACCAGGCCGCTTCCGAAAGAATGGCCTCAACTCAGAGATGCGCTGAGCCCCACCAGAGACTACAAACGCACCTTGAACCCAAACAGAGGCTCTGCATATACACCAAAGAAAAACTAACAAGTGGGAGCAGCTGACCAGAATTAAATCAAACATAGCAAAGAAATGAACAGCGCTACTTAAAAACAGATGAATGCCTACCTGCAAAAAAGTGAAGACCCCACTCATGGGATACAAATACACAATGAGCACACATACAACCTGTCTACCACTTGGAGGATGTTAGTTTCCACTAACAAGCTTGCATGCAAATTGTTAGGTACTCGTCCCTCCCACTGTCAAAGAAGTCTTTCCTCCATGGGAGGGGACCTAACACTAACTACCGTATGTTTCGCCGTATAAGACGCACTTTTTCTTCCCCAAAATGTTGGGGGAAAAGTGGGTGCGTCTTATGCGACGAAGGTACGGATTTCGGGATGCAGAGGTGCGCAGGGAAGCACTATATACATTACCTGCTCCTGCCGCCGCGCTCCTGGCTCCTCGATCCTCTTCTTCCATCTACCGCTGCCCGCTGCTGCCCCCGCCGAACATCGCTGGCCGGTCCTAATTAGCCGCGCAGGGATACACTATCAGCACACCACGTGCCGGGGTCACGCATACGCATGTGTGACCCGGCGCACGCTGATAGCGTATCCCTGCGCGGATAATTAGGACCGGCCAGCGTTGTTCGGCGGCATGCGTGACCCCGGCACGTGGTGTGCTGATATAGCGTATCCATGCGGCTAAGACCGACCAGCGATGTTCGGCGGGGGCAGCAGCGGGCAGCGGTAGATGGAAGAAGAGGATCGGGGAGCCAGGAGCGCGGCAGCAGAAGCAGGTGTTGTATGTGTACTCACACTGCCTGCACAGGGGGACACCGGCACTGGAGGACACACGGACAACGGGGCCACAGGCACAGGGGACACTGCCACAGGGGACACTGCTACAACAGGGGGACACTGGCACAACAGGGGGACACTGCCACAACAGGGGGACACTGCGACAGGGGACACTGGCACAATAGGGGACACTGCCACAGGGGACACTGGCACAATAGGGGACACTGCCACAACAGGAGACACTGCCACAACAGGGGGACACTGCCACAACAGGGGGACACTGCCACAACAGGAGACACTGCCACAACAGGGGGACACTGCCACAACAGGGGGACACTGCCACAACAGGGGGACGGGGGACACTGGCACGGGGAGCTGCAGGCAGAACAGGGGGACACGGCAGGCAGAACAGGGGGACACAGCAGGCACAGGGGGACACAGCAGGCACAAGGGGACACAGCAGGCAGAACAGGGGGACACAGCAGGCAGAACAGGGGGACACAGCAGGCAGAACAGGGGGACACAGCAGGCAGAACAGGGGGACACAGCAGGCACAGGGAGACACAGCAGGCACAGGGAGACACAGCACAGGGGGACACAGCAGGCACAGGGGGACACAGCACATAACACTGTCCCCATATGTGGTGTAATAGTATGTAATGTAACTGGAAAGGGGGAGGTAAAAAGTACTTAAGACACCCCTGCATCATAGACACACCTAGGTTTAGTTTTTTCTTTTTTTCCTGATTTTTGCCCTCTAAATCTGGGTGCGTCTTATATGCCGGAGCGTCTTATACGGCGAAAAATACGGTAAATCCTACCTATGCATATGCATAGCCTGGGCGTGCTACCAGTAAAATTAAGAATTGCGCAGAAAAAGTGGGATCAGCGCATCACCAGGCCACCTCCGAATGGCCTCAACTCAGAGATGCGCTTAGCCCCCCCAGAGACTACAAACGCACCTTGAACCCAAACAGAGGCTCTGCATATACACCAAAGAAAAACTAACAAGTGGGAGCAGCTGACCAGAATTAAATCAAACATAGCAAAGAAATGAACAGCGCTACTTAAAAACAGATGAATGCCTACCTGCAAAAAAGTGCAGACCCCACTCATGGGATACAAATACACAATGAGCACACATACAACCTGTCTACCACTTGGAGGATGTTAGTTTCCACAAACAAGCTTGCATGCAAATTGTTAGGTACTCGTCCCTCCCACTGTCGAAGAAGTCTTTCCTCCATGGGAGGGGACCTAACAATAACTAAATCCTACCTATGCATATGCATTGCCTGGGCGCGCTACCAGTAAAATTAAGAATTGCGCAGAAAAAGTGGGATCAGCGCATCACCAGGCTGCCTCCGAATGGCCTCAACTCAGAGATGCGCTGAGCCCCCCCAGAGACTACAAACGCACCTTGAACCCAAACAGAGGCTCTGCATATACACCAAAGAAAAACTAACAAGTGGGAGTTCCATGGAGGAAAGACTTCTTCGACAGTGGGAGGGACGAGTACCTAACAATTTGCATGCAAGCTTGTTAGTGGAAACTAACATCCTCCAAGTGGTAGACAGGTTGTATGTGTGCTCATTGTGTATTTGTATCCCATGAGTGGGGTCTGCACTTTTTTGCAGGTAGGCATTCATCTGTTTTTAAGTAGCGCTGTTCATTTCTTTGCTATGTTTGATTTAATTCTGGTCAGCTGCTCCCACTTGTTAGTTTTTCTTTGGTGTATATGCAGAGCCTCTGTTTGAGTTCAAGGTGCGTTTGTAGTCTCTGGGGGGGCTCAGCGCATCTCTGAGTTGAGGCCATTCGGAGGCGGCCTGGTGATGCGCTGATCCCACTTTTTCTGCGCAATTCTTAATCTTACTGGTAGCGCGCCCAGGCTATGCATATGCATAGGTAGGATTTAGTTAGTGTTAGGTCCCCTCCCATGGAGGAAAGACTTCTTCGACAGTGGGAGGGATGAGTACCTAACAATTTGCATGCAAGCTTGTTAGTGGAAACTAACATCCTCCAAGTGGTAGACAGGTTGTATGTGTGCTCATTGTGTATTTGTATCCCATGAGTGGGGTCTGCACTTTTTTGCAGGTAGGCATTCATCTGTTTTTAAGTAGCGCTGTTCATTTCTTTGCTATGTTTGATTTAATTCTGGTCAGCTGCTCCCACTTGTTAGTTTTTCTTTGGTGTATATGCAGAGCCTCTGTTTGGGTTCAAGGTGCGTTTGTAGTCTCTGGGGGCGCTCAGCGCATCTCTGAGTTGAGGCCATTCGGAGGCGGCCTGGTGATGCGCTGATCCCACTTTTTCTGCGCAATTCTTAATTTTACTGGTAGCGCGCCCAGGCTATGCATATGCATAGGTAGGATTTAGTTAGTGTTAGGTCCCCTCCCATGGAGGAAAGACTTCTTCGACAGTGGGAGGGACGAGTACCTAACAATTTGCATGCAAGCTTGTTAGTGGAAACTAACATCCTCCAAGTGGTAGACAGGTTGTATGTGTGCTCATTGTGTATTTGTATCCCATGAGTGGGGTCTGCACTTTTTTGCAGGTAGGCATTCATCTGTTTTTAAGTAGCGCTGTTCATTTCTTTGCTATGTTTGATTTAATTCTGGTCAGCTGCTCCCACTTGTTAGTTTTTCTTTGGTGTATATGCAGAGCCTCTGTTTGGGTTCAAGGTGCGTTTGTAGTCTCTGGGGGCGCTCAGCGCATCTCTGAGTTGAGGCCATTCGGAGGCGGCCTGGTGATGCGCTGATCCCACTTTTTCTGCGCAATTCTTAATTTTACTGGTAGCGCGCCCAGGCTATGCATATGCATAGGTAGGATTTAGTTAGTGTTAGGTCCCCTCCCATGGAGGAAAGACTTCTTCGACAGTGGGAGGGACGAGTACCTAACAATTTGCATGCAAGCTTGTTAGTGGAAACTAACATCCTCCAAGTGGTAGACAGGTTGTATGTGTGCTCATTGTGTATTTGTATCCCATGAGTGGGGTCTGCACTTTTTTGCAGGTAGGCATTCATCTGTTTTTAAGTAGCGCTGTTCATTTCTTTGCTATGTTTGATTTAATTCTGGTCAGCTGCTCCCACTTGTTAGTTTTTCTTTGGTGTATATGCAGAGCCTCTGTTTGGGTTCAAGGTGCGTTTGTAGTCTCTGGGGGGGCTCAGCGCATCTCTGAGTTGAGGCCATTCGGAGGCGGCCTGGTGATGCGCTGATCCCACTTTTTCTGCGCAATTCTTAATTTTACTGGTAGCGCGCCCAGGCAATGCATATGCATAGGTAGGATTTAGTTAGTGTTAGGTCCCCTCCCATGGAGGAAAGACTTCTTCGACAGTGGGAGGGACGAGTACCTAACAATTTGATGGCAAGCTTGTTAGTGGAAACTAACATCCTCCAAGTGGTAGACAGGTTGTATGTGTTTTCATTGTGTATTTGTATCCCATGAGTGGGGTCTGCACTTTTTTGCAGGTAGGCATTCATCTGTTTTTAAGTAGCGCTGTTCATTTCTTTGCTATGTTTGATTTAATTCTGGTCAGCTGCTCCCACTTGTTAGTTTTTCTTTGGTGTATATGCAGAGCCTCTGTTTGGGTTCAAGGTGCGTTTGTAGTCTCTGGGGGGGCTCAGCGCATCTCTGAGTTGAGGCCATTCGGAGGCGGCCTGGTGATGCGCTGATCCCACTTTTTCTGCGCAATTCTTAATTTTACTGGTAGCGCGCCCAGGCTATGCATATGCATAGGTAGGATTTAGTTAGTGTTAGGTCCCCTCCCATGGAGGAAAGACTTCTTCGACAGTGGGAGGGATGAGTACCTAACAATTTGCATGCAAGCTTGTTAGTGAAAACTAACATCCTCCAAGTGGTAGACAGGTTGTATGTGTGCTCATTGTGTATTTGTATCCCATGAGTGGGGTCTGCACTTTTTTGCAGGTTGGCATTCATCTGTTTTTAAGTAGCGCTGTTCATTTCTTTGCTATGTTTGATTTAATTCTGGTCAGCTGCTCCCACTTGTTAGTTTTTCTTTGGTGTATATGCAGAGCCTCTGTTTGGGTTCAAGGTGCGTTTGTAGTCTCTGGGGGGGCTCAGCGCATCTCTGAGTTGAGGCCATTCGGAGGCGGCCTGGTGATGCGCTGATCCCACTTTTTCTGCGCAATTCTTAATTTTACTGGTAGCGCGCCCAGGCAATGCATATGCATAGGTAGGATTTAGTTAGTGTTAGGTCCCCTCCCATGGAGGAAAGACTTCTTCGACAGTGGGAGGGACGAGTACCTAACAATTTGATGGCAAGCTTGTTAGTGGAAACTAACATCCTCCAAGTGGTAGACAGGTTGTATGTGTGCTCATTGTGTATTTGTATCCCATGAGTGGGGTCTGCACTTTTTTGCAGGTAGGCATTCATCTGTTTTTAAGTAGCGCTGTTCATTTCTTTGCTATGTTTGATTTAATTCTGGTCAGCTGCTCCCACTTGTTAGTTTTTCTTTGGTGTATATGCAGAGCCTCTGTTTGGGTTCAAGGTGCGTTTGTAGTCTCTGGGGGGGCTCAGCGCATCTCTGAGTTGAGGCCATTCGGAGGCGGCCTGGTGATGCGCTGATCCCACTTTTTCTGCGCAATTCTTAATTTTACTGGTAGCGCGCCCAGGCTATGCATATGCATAGGTAGGATTTAGTTAGTGTTAGGTCCCCTCCCATGGAGGAAAGACTTCTTCGACAGTGGGAGAGATGAGTACCTAACAATTTGCATGCAAGCTTGTTAGTGAAAACTAACATCCTCCAAGTGGTAGACAGGTTGTATGTGTGCTCATTGTGTATTTGTATCCCATGAGTGGGGTGTGCACTTTTTTGCAGGTAGGCATTCATCTGTTTTTAAGTAGCGCTGTTCATTTCTTTGCTATGTTTGATTTAATTCTGGTCAGCTGCTCCCACTTGTTAGTTTTTCTTTGGTGTATATGCAGAGCCTCTGTTTGGGTTCAAGGTGCGTTTGTAGTCTCTGGGGGGGCTCAGCGCATCTCTGAGTTGAGGCCATTCGGAGGTGGCCTGGTGATGTGCTGATCCCACTTTTTCTGCGCAATTCTTAATTTTACTGGTAGCGCGCCCAGGCAATGCATATGCATAGGTAGGATTTAGTTAGTGTTAGGTCCCCTCCCATGGAGGAAAGACTTCTTCGACAGTGGGAGGGACGAGTACCTAACAATTTGCATGCAAGCTTGTTAGTAGAAACTAACATCCTCCAAGTGGTAGACAGGTTGTATGTGTGCTCATTGTGTATTTGTATCCCATGAGTGGGGTCTGCACTTTTTTGCAGGTAGGCATTCATCTGTTTTTAAAGAGAACCCGAGGTGGGTTTGAAGAATGTTATCTGCATACAGAGGCTGGATCTGCCTATACAGCCCAGCCTCTGTTGCTATCCCAAACCCCCCTAAGGTCCCCCTGTACTCTGCAATCCCTCATAAATCACAGCCGTGCTGCTGACAAACAGCTTGTCAGAGCTGGCTGTGTTTATCTCTATAGTGTCAGTCTGCTGCTCTCCCCGCCTCCTGCAGAACTCCAGTCCCCGCCTGCATCCCTTCCCTCCCTGCTGATTGGAGGGAAGGGATGGGGGCAGGGACCGGAGCTATGCAGGAGGCGGGGTAGCAGCTGAGACTGACACTACAGATGTAAACACAGCCTCACAGCATGGCTGTGATTTATGAGGGTTTGCAGAGTGCAGGGGGACCTTAGTGGGGTTTGGGATAGCAACAGAGGCTGGGCTGTATAGGCAGATCCAGCCGCTGTATGCAGATAACATTCTTTAAACACACCTCGGGTTCTCTTTAAGTAGCGCTGTTCATTTCTTTGCTATGTTTGATTTAATTCTGGTCAGCTGCTCCCACTTGTTAGTTTTTCTTTGGTGTATATGCAGAGCCTCTGTTTGGGTTCAAGGTGCGTTTGTAGTCTCTGGGGGACTCAGCGCATCTCTGAGTTGAGGCCATTCGGAGGCGGCCTGGTGATGCGCTGATCCCACTTTTTCTGCGCAATTCTTAATTTTACTGGTAGCGCGCCCAGGCTATGCATATGCATAGGTAGGATTTAGTTAGTGTTAGGTCCCCTCCCATGGAGGAAAGACTTCTTCGACAGTGGGAGGGACGAGTACCTAACAATTTGCATGCAAGCTTGTTAGTGAAAACTAACATCCTCCAAGTGGTAGACAGGTTGTATGTGTGCTCATTGTGTATTTGTATCCCATGAGTGGGGTCTGCACTTTTTTGCAGGTAAGCATTCATCTGTTTTTAAGTAGCACTGTTTATTTCTTTGCTATGTTTGATTTAATTCTGGTCAGCTGCTCCCACTTGTTAGTTTTTCTTTGGTGTATATGCAGAGCCTCTGTTTGGGTTCAAGGTGCGTTTGTAGTCTCTGGGGGGGCTCAGCGCATCTCTGAGTTGAGGCCATTCGGAGGCGGCCTGGTGATGCGCTGATCCCACTTTTTCTGCGTTATTTTAAATTAAAGATTACAAGTTATCTCCTAAGAAAAGACTCAGGAGAAAAAAATAATTGCATAGGGTTCCAGGAGTGATTGGAAAATGCAAAAACTTACAACAGCAACAGTGTTGTCTACCTGTGTGTACAGTGCATATCTCTGCTTACAAAAATTCACTAAGATTACCTGCACGGGGAAGCGCTGCCTATCTGCAGCATGGCTTGCCATCCAGATCGCACTTCAGTGCAAATCTGGACAGCATGCTGCAGATTTATGCAGCACACAGCCAAATCCTAAGCCATTCATGGCACGGTTTATCGATTCAGGCTGCTGCTATGCTTCAGAACATAAGCCCTAAATGTGTATAAGGTTGGACTCAGGGCTGAGTCATAAATTGTGCCTATTGCTTTCTCCCTCACTATTATTATCATTTTTGTTATTATAGACTTAAAATTAGCTGCACATCTTCATCCAAATGCCTCTGCATACAGACGGATACCCTAAAACCAATAGTAGGAGGGTCGGTCTCTTTTAGTCCCTTCTACCTTTCTAGTTGTTCTGGTTCACCATGAGCTGTTTGGGTATTCTGCTAACTTAAAGGGAACCAGAGACGTTGGGGGAAAGCTTTTATACATACCTGGGGCTTCCTCCAGCCCCATACGCACGGATCGCTCCCACGCCGCCGTCTTCCGCTGCCTGTATCCGCCAGTACCGGGTCTCGTCATTAGTGCCAGTCGGCCGGCGGACGCGGCCAAGTGTCCGCATCACAGGGCTCCCTCCATATACTTACGCGTGCGGCTGCATACTGCGCAGCCGCATGCGTAAGGGTATGGAGGGAGCCCCTGTATGGCGGACAATTGGCCGCGTCCGCCGGAAGTGACGGGACCCGGTACCGGCGATAGAGACAGCGATGGATGGCGACGTGGGAGCGATCCAGGCTTATGGGGCTGGAGGAAGCCCCAGGTATGTATAAAACCGTTTCCTATTTTTTATTCAGCTTCCTCTCTGGTTCCCTTTAACAAATGTATTTTGGTCAAAATCCCAAAAGTTACTTCAAGTAATTTTTTTTTCTTTTTAACTGGACTTTGTGGGTAAGATCTTTAATTTCAACAAGAACAGATATTTATTTAATAACATTCATTTCCTTAAGAAAACGTCTGCCTCCTGACAATTGAAAATTCATCAATAATTAAAGTTGACCAAAAGCAACACCAGAAAATATCAGTTCTGGACATTGAACACAACCATTCAAAGCATTGCTTCGTGTTCTTTTAGGCCAAGAGTGCATTGATAACTACTCTAGACCTGCACGGTCGTATAATTCCATAAGTTGCTCTGATGAAGTCCATATAAGCCCTAAAGAGCTATGCATAAGTTGAAATAAAAGTGAGCAATGTTACAGGTTTTCTAAATATCAGTGCATCTGGATTTTTGTTTTGTCACTAAAGACCAAAGAATGATTTGCAGGTCTTCTCCTACTTTCTTGCAGCAATGCATTTTGTCCATGCTGCTTAGGCAGGTGGAGGAAGTAAATTACAACGGAGCAGTGCTTTTCAGCGCTGCTAGATTTGGGCGCAGCAGGCTCTACCATAGACTATTATAAGAATCACATCACACAGTGCTCAGTGAGTAACGTTGGCGACATCAGAAGACGGAGCCGAAGTTGCTTAAAAAACACAATAATTCGGCCTCCAGCAATCGCTGGAAGCCGAATTATATCATTCCCCCACTATCCATGGCGGCCTGGAGGGGGAATAGTAATTAACACGGCCCAGACTTGTGCAGAAGCAGGATCAGCCATATACCGGCTGTATCCCACGCCCAAGTCTACTGGCACTTATTAAAACTGAAAACAACAGTGGAAAAAATTAATACTTATCAGCATGTGATCAGCAAGAATGGTGGTGTGGAGGAGGATTGATGATCATTTCACCCTGCAATTTGGCATTTTTTAATCTCTCATCAGTGGCTGCATAGTGACTACACTTTACACTCAATATTGCAGGTTCTGGTTTTTCAAACAACACATGTGCCGCTGTCTCGGATATGTTGAGTGCATACTTACGCATTCCATCTTGGATGTATAGAACTTAGGTCTTTTTGTTTTGTTTCTTCCATGCTACTTTGTATATACTGTATACTAAGTAATCTCTGGGGACTCTTAATAATCTGACCAGTGATTGTTTTTATTATGTTTTCATTCTGTATGTAGTTAGGTCAGTATCTTATATGTCCTATTGTAGAACTCAGACCGCCTGCTGTGTGTAAATTTAGAATGTAGATGGCGCCGGCCTCTGTTTTGTTTTTGATGGACTATGCGCTTTGTGGTGGAATGCAGAAGTACGTATTGGACGGCGCTTGCCATGATTCATGTAACATCCGCGCTGATGCGAAAGTTGTATAAGCCATGTGCCCTGAGATACGAATCAACCTTGACCCTCCTCCCCACCTCCATTCTTGTTGATCATGTGCTGCTAAGCGTTAACTTTATTCTACTGTTGTTTACATTTTTACCTTAAGAGGATTTATTTAAACTGAAAAGCTTTTATTTGTTATTCATGCGTGTTGCTCCTGAATTTTTTGTTTTATTAAATATATATATATGCTGATTTTCTAATTAGTCCGGATATTGCACCACAAGCTGTATAAAAAGCGATTACCAAGCAAGCATTTGGTGTGCATCACATGTAGTCTTTAAGCTGCATCAGGTTGTCCATAGTTTAACCGGGTACCCTTTGTCACTGATTCTTAAATAGTAATGTACAATTTGAGCATGTGAATAATTCTGCTGTTTATGCTGTAAACACTATATTTTCTCACTTAGGTATGTTCCTGGCTGATTTGATTACAAAGTACTTTGTGTCACCAACACTCTTCAGAGTCATCCGATTAGCTCGCATTGGCCGTATACTTCGCCTAATCAAGGGAGCCAAAGGAATACGAACCCTGCTTTTTGCCTTAATGATGTCATTGCCGGCCTTATTTAATATTGGCCTGCTTTTATTTCTTGTTATGTTTATATTTTCGATATTCGGAATGTCAAACTTTGCTTACGTGAAGAAAGAAGCAGGGATAGATGACATGTTCAACTTTGAGACTTTTGGCAATAGCATGATCTGCTTATTTCAGATCACTACCTCTGCTGGCTGGGATGGCTTGTTGCTGCCCATCTTAAACCGCCCCCCAGACTGTGATCCTAAGAAGGAGAACCCAGGAAGTCCAATGCAAGGTGATTGTGGGAACCCCTCAGTGGGAATCTTTTTCTTTGTCAGCTACATCATTATCTCCTTTCTAATAGTGGTAAACATGTACATTGCTATCATCCTAGAGAATTTTAGTGTGGCCACAGAAGAGAGTGCAGATCCTCTAAGTGAGGATGACTTTGAAACATTTTATGAAATCTGGGAGAAATTTGATCCCGATGCTACCCAATTTATTCAGTTCAGCAAACTTCCAGATTTTGCTGATGCACTGGAGCATCCATTGAGAGTTCCCAAGCCAAACACTATTGAACTAGTTGCCATGGATTTGCCTATGGTAAGTGGTGACAGAATCCATTGTTTGGATATTCTCTTTGCCTTCACCAAACGTGTACTTGGAGAGAGTGGGGAGCTGGATATATTGCGTCAGCAAATGGAAGAGCGCTTTGTAGCTTCCAACCCTTCAAAAGTGTCTTATGAGCCCATTACCACTACGCTCAGGCGCAAGCAGGAAGATGTATCCGCTGTAGTCATTCAGATGGCGTACCGACGCCATTTATCAAAACGGGGCTTTGTTTGTAGAAAACCTTCCTCAACTAAAATGGAAAACGGTGGAACGACGAATATGGACAAGAAAGAAGGCACACCTTCTACCGCGTCACTGCCATCTTATGACAGTGTAACTAAGCCTGAAAAAGAAAAACAAGACAGAATACAAGAAGCAATGAGAGAGCGAGCAAAAAAACAAAAACCTGTCAGGGAATCCAAGTGTTAAAAAAGTAGAAAAACAAAAACATTTCTCATTTGCAAGCAAAGATTGTTTACAAATTTAATAAATATATCAATGCAGATCAGCTATGGAGACCTTACCTGAAGATCAATACCAAACAATCTGCTTATTGTGACATTGTTGCATTTTAAGGCAGTGATACCAACTGGTTAAAGGACTAATACATGGAAGTTGTACTGCATGTCTCCCATCAAACAATGCAACTTAGGAGAAGCAACCAGAGCTGTAAGGAATAGTCCAACTCCAGGGCAGTCAAATGGAGTTTTATTTTCTCATATTATTATGAAAATCAGAAAAGCACCACTTAGGGATTTGATTATTTATGCAAATTGATGTTTGCATTACATTAGTCAAGCAGCAAAATCAAGACAAAATAATAATTTAATAAAGTTACAAAAATCTGTTTAAAAAAATGAAAAAAAGTACAAACAACTAAACATTAAGCCCATGCCACATAATTGTCACAATTTATTTGATATATGTCCATCATTTTTCTACATGGGCTTCATATGAATCGGGAGATGGGAAAATCAGGTTATTTTTCAGGCTGAATGGGCATTTGCTCAAGCCAGTTCCAAAAAGAAAAAAAATTAAATAAATTGTGCTCGTTCAATGCATAGAAATGACTTGCATGATGGCATGCTGTGATCAGGAATCATGCATGAAGACTCATAAAACACAAAACATCAGTACTCTGTCCACTGCAGTGGGATAGCCATAAGTTTGAGGCACTCCACTGAATAATGAACACTGTATCTGGAGGCAACTTAATATATACCCTTCGCCAATATTTACCAAATCTTCAAACTTTTACATGTCATAGTTAGGGATTAAAGCAAGACAGAACGATTTGTGTATGTTTATTAACGATTCTTTAAATAACATCACTTTTGCACATATTACAAAAGAAATGAAAAAAAGAAACTAGTTGCTGCTTGAGGTTTCCTTTCCTTGGGTACTTACTATAAAAATAGAAAAAAAAAATAAAATAAAAAAAGACAAAATAGCTTCTAATACTATGTCACTGTAAACCAAAACCTAGGGCTTATGAAATTTTGCTTTTGTATATCGCAGTGTTTTTAGTCTCCATCCTACAGAGGGCATATATTTAGAAGAAGCAAAGCTGCAATATTTAGAAAAGCCTTTAAATGAATAAACGACATTGGGTTGTCTGTGTGCAGTTTGCCTATACTTTTGTACAGGCAGTGTTTCTGGAAAAACAAAAAGGTTGTTTTGTTTCGCTTGGGACAATTCACAGCTTAGCACTTTAAATTGCATGTCTCACTTTGTCTTCAGACATAGGTTATTATTTTTTTTCTCTCTTTTGTTAACTACTTTTTTTTTCTAAAGATTATTTTGCTCCATGTTTATTGATTATGATCAGGATTAGAAGGTACTGTTGAAATGACAAAGGGTCGTAGATTGTTACAGTTTTACTGTGCATTTTGAAAAGGACTGAGTTACTCCAAGCATTTCACAGCTCTTTACTGGACACCCTTTCTCTAATGATTTTTGCACACTTTGTGGGTGATCTATTAAGGAGGACATGCAGGTGAAAGCTGTTTATCTCAAACATCCAATCAACGGCAGGAGAATTAAAAAAAATACAAAACAGGAACTTCTGTTCATATGATTGGTTGAATGAACTTTCACTGCTCTTTGCTGCATTTTTTTCCTTAATAAGTCAGCCCTCTTGTATTACTATTAATGTCAAGTTTTTGTTTTTTTTATATTAATGACTAAGAATGTTTAAGGCTATAAAATGAAGAAACTTGGACATTTTTCCAAGCAAAACAATTACGTCTTAAGTTTCAATTTTTTTATTTATTTTATTTTTTTATATATATTTTAAGTGTTATTTAACACCTGGCTGGTGCTGCAGTAAAATTATGCAAAAAAAAAAGGGAAAAAAAAGAAAGCATGCTGCGTTCTGTTTTATTGGCTGATGCTGCTGAAATGCTACAGAATTGTGTGGTGTATACGTGATATAAGAAGAAAGTTGTTCTTGGTGTGGACCAAATAATTACCTGATATGTAACCAACACACTGGATGCATGACATATCATTCTGTACCTCATCATTTGTTACCACTCCATCAATTGAGTTTTAAAGGGACACTTAGCAGCTCATAAAAATGAAAATCTGCACCTACCTGGTGCATCCTCCAGCCCCCTATAGCCCACGAGATCCATCTGTGTCCTCTGGGTCCCCTCTCTGGTCCCGGTGGCGGCTCCGTTAAGCTGGCGACTTCAGCTGAAGTTGTGAGCAACTGCACATGCCCGGCCCGTACGCGAACCTGGCTCGATCATGCACCCGTTGCCGTAAGCCTTTTGTGCATAAGCAGTTCAGTCTTATGAGACCCACGCATGTAAAGGAAGGCTTATGGCGATGGGTGCGTGATTGACTGGGGTGCGCAGGGTATGCATGCACAGTTGCTCACAACTTCAGCCAAAGTTGCCAGCTTAATTGAGCCTCCAGTGGGACCTTGGAGAGGACCCAGAGGATGCCGGAAGGAACTTGAGGGCTACAGGGGGCTGTAGGAAGCAACAGGTAAGTGCAGATTTCTATGAGCTACTCAGGGTCCCTTTAAGTTGTGAACTACTTTAACATTTTCCGCCATTCCTCTGTGCCAAGGGAAAACAAACTTCCTAGCCTATTTCATATGCAGTGGTATAGCTGAGCATTAACAATGGAAAATCTAGAGAAGGAAAAAGCTTGTAACTTCATAGCGTGTGTTTATTTTTTCACCATTTACAGCTGGAATAGGATGTAATATAGATCAACTTCATACATGTGTACAGGCTACATTGTAAACAGCACAAAAAGCTGAAAAAGTGTGATTCAGCTTTTTAAGAGGATATTATAAATGCTGTAAAATATTATTTTATTTTGACTTTTTTTGTAAATATGGAAAATATGACAAATTAAACAGAACAGCTTCTGGTGTATGCCACTGTCATCTTTATCTTTTTCTTTTCTGTTTATTTTGTAATATGCCAGAATGCTTTTGCGTGAACTGTATATCCCTATGGATAATACCCTAATGCCCAAAATACTATGACTAGTCCTCCTTTTTTTTCTCATTCCAGTGTGCAATAAATACTGACCACTTCTATGCAACATTTGGCTAACATTCATACTAGTATATTTATGCTGTGACAAGCCAAGACGTTTTTATATAATCATTTGCAACCAATTGTTGAGGCTGGTGAAATCACAAAGCTACGTTTATCATCCCCCCCACCCCCTTCCCTGAAATGAATGGGTCATTCCACCCAATTAAGATATTTTAGTTACTGGAAGCAAGCAGAGGGCTAATTTGCACACTGACTTTTATATCTCTAGAGGACTCCTGCAACGTTTGCTCTAGAATTTGTATTACTTCTCTTAGCAACAGCCATTCTGAAGGTACGCTGGATGCCTTGGTCCTCCTGCTTCCTAACTCACTGTCCTGCTGCCTTGAAGCCATGATGTCTCCCTTTCACGCTGGGGAAGGTGTTTCACAGCACTTATTGTAATGTATAAAACATACATAAAAACTCCCAAAAATGAAGTAAAGCACCGGGAAGGTGGACTTGAAACTCAGGTGCATTGATCAGAGATTATCGAGTGCATTTTCATCTTACTGACCTCTATCGAGAACAGAAATATCAATATTGCGTGGAGTGACCCATTAAGTCGGTCTTTATTTCAAATATCTGTGCTATGCTATGCATCAATGGTTTCGGGTATCCGGTCTTCATTTTAGAATCACTTCAGCCAAAGCTGGCTTTGTTTATTTAAAGTGTAGGTAGCAGAGTGACGCCATCACCAGCAGAAACATGGCAGTAAAAAGGCACTGATGAATTTGATGTCTTACATTTTTTTTTGTATGTGTTCAAATTTGGGAAGGGTTATGAAAAATGAAGCTTCATGAAATAAAAAGTACCAATGCATTGTGTAGTCTGTCATGAAGTGTCTCTCTAAAACGCAAAAAAATAGAACATGGTCAAAAAAAGGGCTTTTCTGATGTAAAAGACATAAAGGACAATTCTATCCAAGGCTGATGTTTCAGTTTTGCAAAAACTGTTGGTAGATAGTTTCTTACACCCCAGTGCCACTCTATCAGGACTGCAGCCACTGCAGAACCAAATGATGGTTCCTCCAGTTCCCCCATCTTATTTTTGTTAATAACGTGGAATGAGCAAATGATTGCAGCAGGTACCCATCAAAAAAAGGTCACCTTCATGATGGTCTTACGGTAGGGAGAGATACAAACGATGATGAAATAGGACCTTTCTGAATCTAATTTTATCCAGTGGTCAATTAGCTCACTTGGGTCTACTTGAAACTGAATCATGATTTTTTTTTTTTTATGTGCTTGACATATATAAGCAAAAATTAAGGTTAAATTCGGTAGAAAGGAGAAAGATATTCTTTATATTATTTGATCTGGTGTACACAAGAGGCAGCCATATACCATCTATATGCCCATATCCTAATGCCAAAATTACACAATGAAGTCATAATTGGTGCACATTTTTCTTGTAATCACTAGGGTGGTTTTTAGAAACACTGGCTATCCTGGAGTATTCTCAATGTGCGTATTATTCCAGATTCCTCTTGATATACGACTGTAAACTGTGTAGACTGGTTCCACCACTGAGCCATGGGTTTGGTTCCATCCTCTCATTCTCTAAAATCTAATGACCATTAATCACTAATGTTTAAGGCAAGTTGCAATATTAGCTGTTTAACAAAATTTCTGCACAAAAGTCACTGTTTTGATTAATTCACCATGCTAATATTTTGTGATAGTCAACATGGTTTGACAGAGAAGAAGTTATCCACATGATGCCTTCACCACCACCTACTAGAAGAAGAATGTCTACCCTTCTAGTGAAGTTCACCTGTCTTGGAAAACCTTGAAAGAAACCTACCACTCTTACCAAAAGGAACTTCACTTTGTGTGACCCACAGCACATGTTTGTATCTGACATAGTATTTCACATATATTTATACCATTCATGTAATGATTTCTGCTCACATAGATTAACTCTTAGTATTTACATTTAGTTCCCAGCAGAGCAAGATGGACCAGACACTGGAATTCTTACTCTTCAAACTGTTTTTGATCCCTTTTTATCTCTTTTCTTTTCCTTTTTATATTGTTATTGAAGGTTTTAAGCTATGTAAGAGGACACTAGTTAAAAAGAGTAAAGACTTATCATGTATTAGCAAAATGCATGGTGGCTGATCCTAATCTTACCCAATTTTGATTTGAAAACAAAAGGCATTACTACCAAGAATCAAAAGGAAAGTCAAATAAACATTAGTCTTTTTACTGTACACGTAAAAAGTTGTCTGATGTGTGTTTTTATTCTTTATACTGTGTTTCAAAAGTGCTATTTAGGTTTAGTGGTGATTGATGGATTTTCAATCTTTAGGCAATATATGAAAGCAAGCAGGGGTAAAACATATGGACATGATTAAATGATACCCGAACTGAAATGTGACATAATGAGATAGACATGTGTATGTACAGTGCCTAGCACACAAATAACTATGCTGTGTTCCTTTTTTTCCTTTCTCTGTCTGAAAGAGTTAAATATCAGGTATGTAAGTGGCTGACTCAGTCCTGACTCAGACAGGAAGTGACTACAGTGTGACCCTCACTGATAATAAAAAAATTTTGGTTGGGGCCCCCTCCCCGCAAAAAAGCAGTCACCCTTGGGATCTTCCCCACACAAGTTCTAGGTATCCAGATGTGCCAAACCCCCCTCAGTTCTCAGTTTTATGTAGTCTCCAGTATTAGTAGCCATAGGTATCCACCAGTATTAGGTAGCTCTCCATTCGGTGGATCAACGCAGATGACTGTTGGGCAGATATCGTGCAGCTGGCCGTGTGTGTACAATGTCGTTTAAACAGCATTGTTCCACAGAATGTGTGCATGTTTACCTCCATTTGTGCGGGCAGATTTGCATGAGTTTGTAGCTTATGGAAAATGTTGTTGGAAAGATTTGTTTGCTTTGGTCACTGGTAAAGTAATTTTTGCAATGTTTGATCAGATTGACTTTTGTAGAGCATGTGTACAGACATTTAGGACCCTTTTCCATTTGCGGAGTGATGCGAGTTTGGCTACCTAGACGCATTGCATCACTTCCGCTGCTGGCTGCATCCCTTCCGCATGGGGAGATCATTGCAAATTAACATCATTGCATTCCAGCGGTTCTGGAGGTGTGTTTAACTTCTAAGGGCAACAATGGTGAATTTACATATATTCAGCAGTGATGCACTGGGAGACATATCAAGCTCACTCGAACCTGAATTATCGCAAATTCTTTCTGTTTTAAGAAACCGTAGTATTTTAGTAAGGGGGCTTTTAGGACCACTGTAGCCCCTCACACGCTCCAATGAGTTCTGGATTACCATGAGCTTGCTGGTTAGTCTGTACCTCTCGGTGTTACAAGCCCTACTCCATAGAGCCAAATTAATCCATGTCATGCACTAAATGGTTTAAAGAGGCGCCCTGGTGGTATATAAAAGCGTTTAAAAGCAGTTTAAAACTGAGGCTCCCTTAGCTTGCTATTTCAATTGGCCTGGCACTGCTATTGGCCTGAGGAAGTGGGCTTAGACCCGTAAAACGCGTTGCCTGTGCTACCAATAAAATCTTTTGTCCCTACAAAGATTTGTCGTCCTTGAGGTAAGCAACCTCAAACCTTTCTTGGTTTTAAACTGCTTTTAAACGCTTTTATATACCACCAGGGCGCCTCTTTAAACCATTTAGTGCATCCCTAACCCCCATATGATACCTGTGTGAGGGGTGGAGGCAGAACATATGTGGTTTACACCACGGTGGACATCTGCCTCCCTTCTTTTTTCCAAGGAGAGCGACCGCATCCAGGTCCTTAGTGACCTCCCCGAGTGGAGTCGGGTTAATTGTCTCCACCTGCTTCCTGTGGTCGGTTGCCCCCTTGCAACTCACTCTTGTGAGTAGATTCTTATCTTCTACATTGACAACTTTGACTAAACATATTACACTATTGGGCTCCCGTATCTTTTCCCCAGAAGGTGTCCTGACACCAATCATCCACTACATGTCATGCACTGATGAGGATCGAAAAATCCGAAACAGTCTGTATGCATGTTGGATTATTATGGCTCTGTACAAATTAACAAGCTGACACATCAATGCATTTCAGTGGTTCTGGAGGTGTGTTTAGCTTCTAAGGGCAACAATGGTTAATTTGCATATATTCAGCAGTGATGCACTGGGAGACATCTCAAGCTCACTCCAGCCTGAATTATCGCAAATTCTTTCTGTTTTAAGAAAGAAAACTCTTGTTTTCCTTAGTATTTTAGTAAGGGGGCTTTTAGGACCATTGTAGCCCCTCACACACTCCAATGAGTTCTGGTTCACCATGAGCTTGCTGGTTAGTCTGTATCTCTCTATATATAGTACAGACCAAAAGTTTGGACACACCTTCTCATTCAAAGAGTTTTCTTTTTTTTATGACTATGAACATTGTAGATTCACACTGAAGGCATCCAAACTATGAATTAACACATGTGGAAGTATAGTGCATAACCAAAAAGTGTGAAACAACTGAAAATATGTCATATTCTAGGTTCTTCAAAGTAGCAACCTTTTGCTTTGATTACTGCTTTGCACACTCTTGGCATTCTCTTGATGAGCTTCAAGAGGTAGTCACCTGAAATGTTTTTCACTTCACAGGTGCGCCCTGTCAGGTTTAATAAGTGGGATTTCTTGCCTTATAAATTGGGCTGGGACCATCAGTTTCATTGTGGAGAAGTCAGGTGGATACGCAGCTGATAGTCCTTGTGGCCATTATTACTTTAAGAAATGAAGGTCAGTCAAAATTGATAAAACTTTGAAAGTGTCCCCAAGTGCAGTCTCAAAAACCATCAAACGCTACAAAGAAACTGGCTCACATGCAGAACGCCCCAGAAAAGGAAGACCAAGAGTCACCTCTGCTGCGGAGGATAAATTAATCCAAGTCTCCAGCCTCAGGAATCACAGGTTAACAGCAGCTCAGATTAGAGACCAGGTCAGTGCCACACAGAGTTCTAGCAGCAGACACATCTCTAGAACAACTGTTAAGAGGAGACCGTGTAAATCAGTCCTTCATGGTAGAATATCTGCTTGGAAACCACTGCTAAGGGCAGGCAACAAGCAGAAGAGAATTGTGTGGGCTAAAGAACACAAGGAATGGACATTAGACCAGTGGAAATCTGTGCTTTGGTCTGATGAGTCCAAATTTGAGATTTTTGGTTCCAACCACTGTGTCTTTGTGCGACGCAGAAAAGTTGAACGGATGGTCTCTACATGCCTGGTTCCCACCGTGAAGCATGGAGAAGGAGGTGTGATGGTGTGGGGGTGCTTTGCTGCTGACACTGTTGACGAATTATTCAAAATTGAAGGCATACTGAACCAGCATGGCTACCCCAGCATCGTGCAGCGGCATGCTATTCCATTCGGTTTGCATTTAGTTGGACCATTATTTATTTTTCAACAGGACAATGACCCCAAACACACCTCCAGGCTATGTCAGGGCTATTTGACCAGGAAGGATAGTGATGGGGTGCTGCGCCAGATGACCTGGTCTCCACAGTCACCAGACCTGAACCCAATCAAGATGGTTTGGGGTGAGCTGGACCGCAAAGTGAAGGCAAAAGGGCCAACAAGTGCTAAGCATATCTGGGAACTCCTTCAAGACTGTTGGAAGACCATTTCAGGTGACTACCTCTTGAAGCTCATCAAGAGAATGCCAAGAGTGTGCAAAGCAGTAATCAAAGCAAAAGGTGGCTACTTTGAAGAACCTAGAATATTACATATTTTCAGTTGTTTCACACTTTTTGGTTATGTACTATACTTCCACATTCATAGTTGGAATGCCTTCAGTGTGAATCTACAATGTTCATAGTCATAAAAAAAAAGAAAACTATTTGAATGAGAAGGTATGTCCAAACTTTTGGTCTGTACTGTATATATATAGTGCTGCCCATAATTATTCATACCCCTGTCAAATTTGACTTAAAGCTACTTTTATTCAACCAGCAAGTAATTTTTTGACGGGAAATAGGTGTCTCCCAACAGAAAATAAGACAATGTACAAGCTTTTATTTACATTTGAGCAAAAAGTGTCCAGTCCAAAATTATTCATACCCTTCACATACTGTCAGTCTGTGGGAAAATCCAAAGTTCTATACCATTCCAAATAGTGCAAGCTGTTCTAAAGCATCCTAATTACCCTGATTATTTGGGAACAGCTGTTTTAATCAACTCATCAGTTGAAAAACAGCAGCTCTCTGCAATTGGTTTGTGGACATTCATGGCTAAGACAAAGGAGCTCTCAGTGAGGACCTGCAGCTGCTCACAAGTCAGGAAAGGTCTGCAAGGTTATTTCTAAATGTTTCCAGTGACTACAGTGCAAAGTATTATTAAAAAATACAAGATGTTCCGCACTGTGGAAAATCTCAGAGGACGTGGTCGGAAGCCAAAAGTGACACGTGCTGGCCAGGAGGATAGTGAGAGAGGTGAAAAAGGATCACCACCAAGGCCATCCTAGTGCATCTGGGCTCTGCTAGTGCCAAAGTCTCAAGGCAGACAATCCAAAGGACACTGCACACTGCTGGGTTCCACGGATGCAGACCAAGGAGGACACCACTTCTCCAGATAAGGCACACAAAAGCTCACTTGGCCTTTGCAAATGCTCATCTGGACAAAAAAGAAGACTTCTGGTCTTCTGTGTTATGGTCAGATGAAACAAAAATTGATTTGTTTGGTCACAATGATGTTTCCTTCATTTGACGTAAAAAAGAAGAAGCCTTTAACCCAGAGAACACCAACCCCACTGTTAAACATGGTGGTGGGAACCTAATGCTTTGGGGGTGTTTTTCAGCCAATGGACCAGGGAACCTAATCACAATAAATGACACCATGAAAAAAGAGCAATACATGAGGATTCTCAACGACAACGTCAGGCAGTCTGCAGAGAAACTTGGGCACTAGTGGACATTTTAGCATGACAATGACTCAAAACACACAGCAAAAGTGGTGAAGAAATGGTTAGCAGACAACAACATTAACATTTTGGAGTGGCCCAGTCAGAGTCCTGACTTGAATCCAATTGAGAATCTGTGGAGGGAGCTAAAGATCAGGGTGATGGCAAGAAGACCCTCCAACATGAAAGATTTGGAGCTCATTGCTAAAGATGAATGGGCAAAAATATCTGTGGAAACGTGCAAAAAGCTGGTCTGCAATTATAGGAAGCCTTTGATTGCTGTAATTGCCAATAAATGCTTTTCTATTGATTATTAAGAAGGATATGAATAATTTTGGACTGGACACTTTTTGCTCAAATGTAAATAAAAGCTGAGAAATGTTTTTTTTTCCCACAATAAGGTCTCTTGTACATCGTCTTATTACCTTTTGGGAGACACCTATGTCATTTATCGTCAAAAAATTACTTGCTGGTTGAATAAAAGTAACTTTAAGTCAAAATCTGCCAAGTGTATGAATAATTATGGGCAGCACTGTATGCAAAAAGAATATTTCCACTTTGGCTCGTCACTGGTTATAATCTTCCAGAACGGAATCTCTTTGTAAGTAGGGGACTACCTATAATTATCACAGAAAACAGTAGACCTGAATATAATGCAACCTATAGATGTGCTTAAATTTGTAATCCAGCAGTGAAAGAGTTACAGTCAGGCAGGTTCTGTGTTTTTTGTTGTTGTTGTTTTTTTAAAATCTTGTTTAGGCAATCTGCTAATCTGCAGGGATTAGCGGAGGGTCTCATAGCTGATACTGCCCTACCTGTGTAATATATACTGAAGAAAGCTGCAGGGAAATGGAGAAGCACAGATTTCCTGTATATGAACTGTACTGGCTTTATATCCTATTCAGAAGTTATTTGAAAAGCTGTAAGCCTTAAAGTGAAACTTAAGTGAAAATGAACTGATGGGATAAACAATTGAATATATCCTCCTACTTCTAAAAATGGCTTTTTAGATAGCCCACAGTTTTAAAGGGACTCTGAGCACCTCTCATGGGCATGCCTTTAACCACTTGCCGACCGCACGCTTATACCGTGCGTCGGCAAAGTGGCAGCTGCAGGACCAGCGACGCAGTACTGCGTCGCCAGCTGCAGGCTGATTAATCAGGAAGCAGCCGCTCGCGCGAGCGGCTGCTTCCTGTCAATTCACGGCGGGGGGCTCCGTGAATAGCCTGCGGGCCGCCGATGGTGGCTCGCAGGCTAAATGTAAACACAAGCGGAAATAATCCGCTTTGTTTACATTGTACGGCGCTGCTGCGCAGCAGCGCCGTAAGGCAGATTGGCGATCCCCGGCCAATCAGCGGCCGGGGATCGCCGCCATGTGACAGGGGACGTCCTGTCACTGGCTGCACAGGACGGATAGCGTCCTGTGCAGCCCGGATCACCGGGGGGAGAGGTAGGAGAGGGAGGGGGGTGAATGTCGCCGCGGAGGGGGGCTTTGAGGTGCCCCCCCCCGCAACTAGGCTGCACGCAGGAGCGATCAGACCCCCCCTGCACATCATCCCCATAGGGGGAAAAAAGGGGGGGCGATCTGATCGCTCTGCGTGCACCCTGATCTGTGCTGGGGGCTGCAGAGCCCACCCAGCACAGATCACAACAAACAGCGCTGGTCCTTAAGGGGGGGTAAAGGTCTGGTCCTCAAGTGGTTAAGACTCCAACCAGTACTGCAAAGTACTTAAAGATGCATATCATTCTGTAGCGTGTGCTCTCCTCTTTGATTTGATGCCCGAATCACCGTTCTACACCAAATAGTTTTCGTTCGATTTCAATTTAAAAATTGCGGCTGTCATCTTGGCTATGTTATAACTTCCGGGTCACCCCTGTCTTCTCTGTTAGAGAAGTGTATCACTAAATGAAGCAGGAAGAGGAAGTGACACGCATGGCCATTGCAAGAGGCTCCTCCAGAGGGGCCATAGCACGACTTTGTAGGTAGTCGTCTGGCTTAAAGGCATGCCCATGAGAGGAGCTCGGAATCCCTTTATTATTGTTTTGTCTCAGCTCAATGAAACAGTCTGTCTTATTTCTGAGTGCTGAAATATATGAAGGGTTGGCCTTCTTATCTATCCCCTACTCTCAGAAGCCCAGTTCTCTGCCAGGAAAGCTGTTCCTTATCAGTGAGGGAAGCTGTCTGACTGGGTCCCAAATGGAAAAAAATGGCCAATACTCTTTGTAGTTCATTTTTTGTCAAGAGTCCTATACCTTCACATTATGCTGTGTGAAAAACAAAAGTTTGCTTTCTTAAAAATGCACTGGGAGACATCTCGGAACTCACTCCAACCTGAATTATCACAAATACTTTCTGTTTTAAGAAAGCAAACTTTTGTTTTCCATAGCAATTTAGTAAGAGGGCTTTTTGGACCATTGTAGTCCCATACACACTCCAATGAGTTCTGGTTCACCATGAGCTTGCTGGTTAGTCTGTATTATGCTGTATGTCACTCAGGGAAGATATACAGTATGGTACCAAAGCAAAAGGGATTTTCAATTTCAAATCCTCAGCAAGAGCAGATGACTTTGATAATGCTCCATTAATAAACAGTATCATGAATTTACCAATTGAACATTACGTATCTGTTAGGTCTTAAAGTGGACCTGAACTCAGAGCTTCCTCTCTGCTCTAAAAGATACGCAACGGCATAATAACCATTAAAGAAAAACATTTCTTTGTTACAGCTGATACAAATCCTACAATAAATCTGCAGTGTTCTTACTTCCTGCTTTCATGGAAGCAGACATATTGTTAACATCCTGTGCTTTCAAATGAGCTTATCTACCATGGCAGTCAGCTGACACAGGGGAGAGATCAAATTACAGTTGTGATTAGTCACAGATGAAGGGAAATTAGACAGGCTAAACTCTCTAAATACACACAGGGTACATATCTCTGTGTTTTCCTTCTTTCCTGCGCAAGAGTTCAGGTCCACTTTAACCTCTTGAGGACCGCAGTGTTAAACCCCCCTAAAGACCAGGACATTTTTCACTAAATTGGCCACTGCAGCTTTAAGGCCAAGCTGCAGGGCCGCAAAACACAGCACACAAGTGATCCCCCCTTTTCTCCCCACCAACAGAGCTCTCTGTTGGTGGGGTCTGATCGCCCCCCCCCCCCCTGTTTATTTTTTTAAATAAATATTTGTTATTTCTTATTATTTAATTTGCCTATTTATTTATCACCACTCGAAGACTGAAGGCTCCGCTCTGCCTACCAAAGCAGGAGGAGATGCGCGTGCAGCCTGCGCACGATCTCCTGCAAACTGAAGACCCAGGACTTTACGCCAACCGGTGTTAGGCAGTCCTGGGGCTGCCACTGCGGTCATGCCCTTCGGCATGATGCTGTCGGCAAGCAGTTAAAGGGTACTTTAACTTAAAATAAAAGCAGTTTAACTTACCTGGGGCTTCTTCCTGCCCCCTGCAGTCATCCAGGGCCTGTCTTTTGGCTGTCTTTTGCAATTTAATGTTCATCCACTGCATGACTTTTGTTGGGTATTTCTAAGTATAAATCCTTTTCCGTTGTTTAAAGGCTATACAGGCTGAAAAGGAAAGGGGGGCTAGCAGAGCACTGAAGGGCAGTGGAACTACAGCAAAGGAACATATAGACTGCTAGAGGCTGGAAGAAGCCCCAGTTAAGTAAGGGTTAACTTTCGCTTTTCAGCTCCGATATCCTTTAAGTGTTTCACAAATGCTTTGGAATAGATTATGTCAGTTTTGTACACCCACATTACATAATGAGTATGATACACAAAAAGCTAATGACATCTGTTAAAGGTGATGCAAATTGAACTGCAAAGTCAAGATCCATATTGCACTATTTTTTACTTTTTGAGTGACAGTGAGTACAATGGAAGAATCCACTGCCTAAAGAAAACCATCAAAAATCCAAACTGCAATTTGCATATTGAGAGGCCACGGAAGTCACATCAGCTCTATGTGCACCGATGAAATAAATGATGCTTTCAAACAATAGAACACCATGCCTACTATGAAGTATAGAGAAGGCAGTGGCGTAGCTAAGGAGCTGTGGGCCCCGATGTAAGTTTTACAATGGGGCCCTCCAAGCACTTTATACATAACAATTGACAATTGCACCAAAACCTGCCAATGGCAACTACAGTGTCAGAGGTGCAAGAAGGGGATGAGGAACAGTTTGTTAATGATTATTACTATTCAAAGTATCTATAGAAGGGATTATTATGAGCACAGGACCAATAGAGAGCTAATACTGTAGTTGAGGGAGGGCCCTTCAGGGCGCCCGATGCGGTCGCAACCTCTGCAACCCCTATTGCTACACCCCTGAGAGAAGGCTTGATTATGTTTTGGGACTGCATTGCTGTGTTGGGCACAGGTTGCCTTCAATCTGAGCAAGGAACAAGGAAATGTCAAGGCTTTCAAGCCATTCTGGAACAAAACATGATACCCAGTGTCTGAAAGCTCTATTTCAGTTCCAGGTCATGGACCCTTCAAAAGGCGTACATCCCAAAACACCCCCCCCCCCCCCCAAAGCACTGGACTGTTCTTCTATGAGCCACTAATTTAAATCCTATTGAACATCAATGGAAAGGAATAAAACGTGCAGCCAGGAAAAAGCACTCTTTAAACCTGCAATTGGCTCAAGAGGAATGAGACAAACTATGTGTTGACTGCATAGAGATTTAATGGAAGCTTACAGCAATTGCTTCTTTGCAATGATTACCTTTAAAGGTTGTGCAACAAAATATCAATTTTAAAGGGTGCCATTATTTTTGTCCACACCATTTTCATTTTTATTATTTTCTTAAAGAGGAGCAGTCAGCCATGCTATCTCAGAAAAAAAACACATATATAAGTAGATAAATACTTGCACTACTTACATAACATATGTATTGAACTGTCCACGTTTCAATTTTAGTAAACTGAGTTTAGGCGTGATAAAGGGCTTTTCACAGGCGTGCAAGCACTTTGCACCGCTTTGTGAATCAGGCCCTATATCTAAAAGCCAATTCTGATGTCATTTCCTCCCTTACTCGCCTCTGCCTGATTGTGTATGCATTTCCTGCCCTCCTTCCAGTCTTCAGGCACTCCCACCTGACTCTGCAATAGAAAGTGCATGATAAATATTAGCCAATCAGAAAGGAGCAGAGGTGTGGGAGGGGAAAACAGGAGGGAAAGAGGCTTCAGCCAATCAGGCTGCATTAGCTAAGTCCGTGGGGAAAGTAAAGAAGCAAAAAAAGAGAACCCAGCAAGCATTCCCAGCAACTTCCTTTGTGCGGCAATGTACCAAATAACAGTCAGGTAAACTGGGGAATGATCATTTATCAACAAGAATAGTACTAGTGATTTTTAACTTTGAGATTGCCTTGTTAGCATTCCTATTACTTGTTTACCAGATAAAAATAAATAATTGATTTTTTATTTTATGCCTGACAGTTACACTTTAAATCATACGTTGACACAAAACTCTAATGCAAGGCCTACATTTTGTTAACTATCAAATAAACACGATGGGTGCCAATAACTTCAAAGACTTGACAATATACTTTTATCGTGGAGGAGTACTAACAGGTTTGCTCATGTTTGTATAAAGACAGCCCCAACTGCTAACCTTGATGAAGCAAGCATTGCAAGTGTGAAATGTGTAAGCGGGCAAAGCGTGACTGATCTTTACTGTACATGGGATGCTGATTGGGTCACCTCTGTTTGGGAGTTTGTGCTCCAAATAAGTATGTTGATTAGGACTGAAATGTAAAAGGAACTTTGGTGGTTGACTGGCAGAGGTAAAGGCAGGACAATAGTAGAGTGAGGTGTACCCAGATTGAGCTCAGCTGGCTGACTCAGGTACTCTGCCCCACACAAGAGTCCCAAACAACATAATGCATGAGACCGCTTAATGACCGCCGATAGGCATCGGCAGGTCGCAAGTGGTTTCCCATGGAAATGGCTGCTCGTTCGAGCAGCCTTCCATGTCAGTTCACGGAGGGTGTCTCCGTGAACAGCCCGCCAGCCTCCGATCGCGGCTCGCAGGCCAAATGTAAACACGCGGGGAAGAAATCCCCGCTGTTTACATCATACGGCGCTGCTGCGCAGCAGCGCCGTAAAGGAGATCGGCGATCCCCGGCTCTGATTGGCCGGGGATCGCCGCAGTCTGATAGGCTGAAGCCTATCAGACGCGGTGCAGGACGCATCGCCGTCCTGTGCCGCCCAGGGGAAGGAGGGGAGGGAGGGAAGGACAGGGAGGCCGAAAATCACTGTGGAGGGGGGCTTTGAGGAGCCCTCCCCGCAAGGCGAAAATAGCCGGCGGTGATCAGACCCCCCCAGCAGGACATTCCCCTAGGGAAAAAAGGGGGGAAATCTGATTGCCCTGGTTGATTCCTGATCTGTGCTGTGGGCTGGAGAGCCCACACAGCACAGATCTGGGAGAAATGGCCTGGTCCTTAAGTGGTTAAAATGTAACCATTTAGTATATCATCAACACATATGGCACTATGTAGAGAAGGGCTCTACTTGATGGCTTTTATAGAATTTTAATTCATGAGCTTGTGACTTCATCTAATGGCAGAAAAAAGGACATTGAATAAGTTCACCTACGGGCCCGTTCAGATCACAAATGCGGATGGCCATGCGTGCGGAACGCGTGCGGACCGCAACGCGTACGAACGCATGGCCATCCGCGTTTGTGTGCGTTGTGTGGCTGATCCCATCACTGAAAAGTGAATGGGACAGCCACGCGTTTTAGCAAAATCTGCGTGCAGCATGCGTTCCCGGACCGCACAGGTCTGGAACGCATGCAGTGTGAACATCAGACATTGCACTCTATGCAATGTCTGATGTCGTGCGTATCGGCCACCTGCACGCGTTTCCAAAACGCGGCTGGAAACGCATGCAGTGTGAACGGGCCCTAAGAAGGTTTTTAATCTGCATCACACATAAGTGACTTCACCAATTGGTCAAATCCATTGTTTATATATTTTGCCTTACTGGAGAATATGCTTTATATGTAATTTTTTCATTATTTTTGGCTGCACAATATTTTCTGGGACACATCTTGTTCATGTTATTATTAATGCAAACCTAGTTGTGAATAGCTTTTTTTCATTGTGTGAGATTGTTAATATTATGGGTTTGTGTTTAAGCTGCACTTTATACTGTATTTTCTGTTAAAAAATGTAAATTGCCTGGGGATTTTCTCTCTTATGATGTTTAATTTGCCGGGAATGGATTTTCCTCTTGAGGAATATTTCACCTCTCTGCTTATCACTAAATGAAATTCAAGCACCACTCCTAGCTGAGTCTGGTACAGATCCTTCTGATTCTAGCATTCAGAAGGACTTTCAAGCAGTAATTGGGGCACAGCTTGAGAAACTTGCTAATACATTAGCATTGCAAGACTGGCATTTAACGCTATAAAAAGGAATTGAATAAACAGAAACTTCCTAAATGAAATGTCCGGCACTTCCTGATTGGCATAACCATATCAAATAGCAGAGCTTTAAAGCGCTTTACTTCTTTCTTGGCCATGGTGCTTTGTTACTTGACATAAAAATCACATATTTATAAACTCGAGGGCCCCTTTACACTTACCCTGTTGCAGCTCGTCGCAATGGCCATTATCGTCAATGGAACACGACACACTGCTAGCGAAGCGACGGAAGTGCTCCGGGTAACACAGAAGCTGCTGTGCATTACCATGCGACTTGGGTCGCACCACGGCTTTTTTAGCTCCAGTGCGATTATTCCAAATCCCACCGCACCAAGTGTAACAGGACCCCGAGCAAACCCATTTGTTACTCTTTTTTTTCCCAACTTTCTAGATTGATTCTCTTGCACAACCAAAACATTTAAGACAAGACAGACAAGACAAATAACATTTATATTGCGCTTTTCTCCTTGCGGACTCAAAGCGCCAGAGCAGAGCTGCAGCCACTAGGGCGCGCTCTATTGGCAGTAGCAGTGTAAGGGAGACTTGCCAAAGGTCTCCTACTGAATTAGTGCTGGGTTACTGAACAGGCAGAGCCGAGATTCGAACCCTGGTCTCCTGTGTCAGAGGCAGAGCCCTTAACCATTACACCATCAGCCAACTGTTACCTATTGCTTTCTCCTAAATAATCTAGTATGTAACTTTCCACTTTACCAAGTCAATAGATCAGGCCAAGAGGCTGATTTCTGAAGCTGCGTAGTGTGCCTTCCTTAGTTACGCATTGGGTGCTGTATCGCAACCACTATTCTTCACTAGAGCGGCCCTTGCTATGTTAATTAACATAGTAATGGCCACTTGGTCACGATGCTTCAAAGCACCCAGAGGCGTGCATTACTATGTAAACAGGGCATGTAACTAAGGAATGCATGCTACACAGCACTACCGCGCGTAGCGTGCAGACCTGTATTTAGTTTGCGCTGCTGTCATGTACATAGTTACATAGTTACAATTATGTAAATTAACATAGTAGCGGCCGCGAGTGAAGTATCACGGAAGCAATACTTCACAGGACTGCCGGCAGTTAAATTTACGCATGTTGCTACAGAAGCAGCTTGCGGAACTAAGGGAGTTCTGCTAGCAAGTGCTGCTATGTAAGGCAGGCAAAGCAAGCGCTCACACTGTCCTTGCGGGCTTTTGAACAAGCCCTAGCGGTATTGACGGTTATAAACGTTAATACAAAACATGCTGTTAACAGTATTGACGTGCATACACATCAACACTTTCCTGCACTTTATTCTAGACCCTTGCTTGAGACATTTTGGCAAGTTACAAGAAAAAAAAAAGGTTATGAAAATTAATTGGATCACTTTTAGCACAGAAATCCTGGGGAAACTGAACGCCAGGGAGGTTAAAGATGCTTTTGCATGGGCTCTGTACAATCTATAGTAGTGGTGCTCAGAGAGGAGCAGTGGTGTGGCAGTAGTGTCCAGTGATTTAGTGTAGTAGTGTAGTGTCCAGTGATGTTGGCGGCATTGAGGCAGGAATCACCAGTGTTGAAGAGGCTTCGTACAGTTGCTACACTGCCTAACTTTGTCAGGGGTGCCCGGCAGAGGTTCGGCTGTATTGTAGATTTTGCAGACTTCTGGTGGTAATCTGCAATCAAAATTTAAAAAAAAGAAGACAGAAGACAAGAAGGTTAAAGAAGAAAACAGGTTACATAAGAACATTTCAACAGAAAGAAGTATACAGTAAAAAGAGACGTTACAAGTATAGAGACATAAAAAAAAGAGATTTGTATTTCCTTTGATAGACTTTTAGCTTTTAAACATTTGTTCTAAATAGATACGGGGTCAAAAATATCCTTCTTTACTATGGTTAAAGCGGAATATAACCCTGCATTTCAACTTTGCTCTAAAACATTATTTACAGTATATTATATGCAACCAGCATTTTTTTTTTACTAGACCAGCATTGGAAGGGTTACACAGTGCTTTAAAGTTCCTAGAGATTTCTGCAGACGCATCCGAACTTGACATAGATACATTTTGTTTACATAAATGTATCTAAGTGTTGAATGTGACTCATCTCTCTCACTGAGTAGGAGTTGGAGGACAGCCAAAGAGTGTGTAACATTTCTAAATAGATACATATAACTAAATAGAATGTAACAATCTGAACTTCTGCATATCTCTCCACGGAACTTAAAACCTATGTGTTTAATCCTTCCAATGCTGGTCTAGTAAAAAAAATGCTTTTTGCATATAATATGCTGTAAATAATGTTTTAGAGCAAAGTTGAAATGCAGGGTTATATTCCACTTTAAGGGCCCTGCCTCTGACATAGGCAAACTGGATTCAAATCCTAGCTCTACCTGTTCAGTAAGTTGTTCTGTAGGAGTTCCTGGGCAAGGCTCCCTAACACTGCTACAGCCTACTGAATGCGCTCTAGTGGCTGCCTTGCCCGCAAGCGCTTTGAGTCTGACTGGAGAAACGCGCTATACAGATTATTATTATCTGGAAGAGGATGTACTGGTTTATCCTTGAATATAGGTTGACCTTGTGTATAAGTGAACTCCAATATTTGGCCTTCATAAGATGTATTTTTTTATTGACTCAAGTATAAAGCCTTTCAATTATGATTGGCCAATCACTGACCAATTTTACCATCCCCATGTACTACAAGGGTTTACCTGTACAGTCTGCTCATATTATTCATAGTATATATGTTGACCCTCATACCACATGGAGGTGGTAAAATTGGTCAGTGAATGGCCAATCATCATAAAAAGTGTGGACCAGGCTTAAAAGTTTGCAAAAGGCTAGGGCAAGCACCATCACCCACAACTTCATAATTAACATGTGGGCTCAAATAAATTCATATCTAGTACTGAATGGCAAGTGTGAAAAAAGAATCAATAAATATTATGTACACAAAAGGAAAGCAACAGTAGAAACTGCACCACATCAACTAATATGAATATATAATGAGCTTTACTAATACAAACATAAAGGGTGGCAATTAAAACCATTTAAAAACGGGGGTACATAATAACGTGATACAATGTGTAATTGCACCATCAACAATAATAATGAACAGCTCTGACCCTGATAAATGATGAGATCACCACATAAATATAATACCAGGTAGGAGTAAAGTGCCAGTGGAATTGGAGACCATGGAGAGGAGAATGATATGGCATGAAAAGAATAAAGTACGAACACCAAGTGCTAAAACGAGACATGAAACAATCACTGCAAATAACCTAGAAAATAGGGAAGAGTAAAGTAAAGTGCACAATAGAAGGGATGGGCATGCCCCGAAGAAACCATTATGCAGCAAATCGCGACAGCACCTAGCTGTAGCTGTACACGCCTCCTTTCCTTCTCACAGTGCTACACACCTATCCATCCCTTCCCTTGTGCACTTCAATTACTCTGGGCGGGGAGGGGGCTGTGCCATTGTTACATTTCTTGCTCATGTACCCGGAAACCTCACCTCTTTATATAACTTAATTAGAGGGAATCAACTTGGGATGAGAAAAACTTCCAAACAGGTTTTCACACTGCTGGGCGAGCTAATATTTACCTGACAGTGCGCACTAAATCATGGGATTCACAAATCTCTTACCGTATTTTTCGGACTATAAGACGCTCCGGACTATAAGACGCACCTAGTTTAAGAGGACAAAAAACATGGAAAAAAAAATTTAAGCTGGTGCATCTTTAGTGCAGGGGCATCTTATGGTCCTCTACCCCCCAAGCTGTCTCTATCTAAACTACACTGCCCAATTAAACTAACCACTGATGCCCCACTAGCTACACTACACTAACACCTGCTTTCCTCATAACTTGCACTAAGCTACACTGACCCCACAACCTACACTAAACAAGACTGTCCCCATAACCTACACTAAGCTACACTGACCCCACAACCTACACTAAGCTACACTGACCCCACAACCTACACTAAGCTACACTGACCCCACAACCTACACTAAGCTACAATGACCCCACAACCTACACTAAGCTACACTGACCCCACAACCTACACTAAGCTACACTGACCCCACAACCTACACTAAGCTACACTGACCCCACAACCTACACTAACCCCACAACCTACACTAAGCTACACTGACCCCCACAACCAACACTAAGCTACACTGACCCCCACAACCTACACTAAGTAACACTGACCCCACAACCTACACTAAGCTACACTGACCCCACAACCTACACTAAGCTACACTGACCCCCACAACCTACACTAAGCTACACTGACCCCATAACCTACACTAAGCTACACTGACCCCCACAACCTACACTGACCCCACAACCTACACTGACCCCACAACCTACACTAAGCTACACTGACCCCCACAACCTACACTGTCCCCACAACCTACACTGACCCTACAACCTACACTAAGCTACACTGACCCCACAACCTACACTAAGCTACACTGACCCCACAACCAACACTAAACTGCTCTGTCCCCACTACCTACACCACAGTATATTTACCATCAGTGGAAGGGCTGCAGTGTGCTGCTGTTCCAGGCAGAGATGGAAGCTGCCTTCAGTGCGATCTGTCAGGGTCTCCCTTCTGCGCTGGGTCTCAGCAGTGGTGAACTTTGGAGCTGGGGCCACTTCAGATCAGCTGGTCCGTCTGGGTGAGAGGCCATTGTTATAAACTGTTCTTATCACCTTGCTTCGACACCATCGTCTCACAGACTGTGAGATCACTTGACTCTCCACACAGCAAACAGGAGATAGACTTCCTCAGGCTTTTTCAATGTTCACGTTATTTATTCAGGAAACAGGAATACAGATAGATACATTCATCATATCCTAGCCATGCCAATCTTCATGTTGCGTTATAAGCTCATGATTAGACTCCCTCTTGAAGTCAATCAGGTACCTTCTTCCTAACTACGTTACACTAAACTACATATGTACAACATACATTATATCAGATTACAGAAAGGACGAACATGCTTAGGTCCCAGTCGGCCTTGCGAGCTAGTGCAGAAGGAAGAAGCAGAAGTGAGTTCTCCATTGCTCGCTCCAGCTTTAATACCGGCTAGGAAAGAGTTAAATATGACATCATCTTCGCCACCCCCTATATCAGTCTATTGGTGGACCCACTCATGGTGTCATCATACCCGCCTACTCGATTAATAATCGATGAGACATTTGACATACATGCAGGAATGTGAATATTTACAAAACATGACTGATGTTTATTGTTCCAGGCCCAGGTCAGGGAGACCTGCGGCCTTGATCAGAACAGCTTCTTGGTATGTTCTAGTTCTGCTGACAGAACTGCAGATTTTCTCTCTTCAGAGAAAATCCCCTTAAAGGGCAGGTCTGCTCATCAAGCCTTTTTGACTAACTCAGTCCAAATAACTGAGGCCTACTTAAATTATAACAATCCCCCCTAAAACGGCTTGACCCGCAGATCCCAGCGTCTGAACCTCCCAGTACCTGGTTTCTTTCTTGTATGTTTCACTTTTCGATGTTCGTGCTCACACAACTTCTCTGCTCTAGGCGGTTACCCCTGGAAGAGAGAGAGCAAGACCTCTTGGTCTTCCTGTAACCAGGCTCTCTGGGGAAGCCCTACTTCTAAGTCCCTCAATACCACATGCTCAGCATTTGCGTCACTTGCGTATCACTCACAAACTTGCATGACCACAGAAAAGTGAAACTCGTTTGGTTGTTACAAAACGGAGCAGTGCCAGGTGCCTTCTAAAAGAGCGCCTTTATACAATCAGCTCCTAGGTACTACTAAACCTATACCCGTAACCCTGTATATCCCTTAATTTAAACTATTGGTTCCGGAGATTGTTTATGAGGCACCAATCTCTGGACCAGGTTAATTTATTTTACGTAATTTTAACCCGCAACCTCACCTGGATAACGATGCCTAAAGTTGTCATCCCCATCCAGACGACCAGTGGGTGTAGAAAGAACTTTGGAACTGCAGATGCCCCGTCCGAGTGTCCCTGGAACATCACCGGAACCTTTGTCCACCAGGGCAGACTGGAACTCACCTGCTCATTTTTGTGTTCTACCTCGTTAAGATCACCTGTATCATGGTGAAATCTTACCTCTAACTTAGTGTACTGTTTGTTTAACCTTTGTAACAACATGTGGTCGTCTTGGATCAAACCCTGTTCCCCTTCGTCCCATGTCGTGTTCTCTTTCAGGACGGGAACTACTCGTGAAACTTTGACCTTTAGAGTTCTCTTAACAATTTGAGAAACAACGTCATCAAACCTGGATGACAGGATCCATATGGGATCTCCACTCACACAATATGTTCCCCTTGGAAACTCCCCCTTATCGGAACAATTATGAGAATATACCTTGAATGTATCATTAGACCTTATGTTAAAAAACCAAACCTTTCCTTCCGCCACCGGAACTATCGGTTGGGCTTCAGGGTGGATCTTTTGAATGGTAGCCTCGCACTCTGCGTTATTGAGCCTGCAGGCATCTTCACTAAATTTGACTTGCCCCGGCCAACGCAGGTACTTCTGCAAGAATTGCCCACATGAGGACAACTCTACTTGTTTCACCTCCCCGTCTAGCACCAAAAAAGGTTGACCTCTCAGGTCCTGGTGTAAGACATGGGTTGAGGTGGGAACTAAGGAAGTGGCGGTGCCTAAAGGAATGTTGCACCGTTTCCATTTGTTCACCCAAACATCTCGAAGATGCCATGCAAAAGATCCTTCTCCAGAAAAGTTACTATACCTCCCCTTGTCCAATCTCTCGCTGACAAAATATGTCCCCAGCTGTCCTGATTGGACCTCTTCCCCCCTTACGTCCTGAGGCACAATATGTACCTGAGGTCGGGAAGACTGTACTCTCGGCAATCTTTCGATTAAGAGTACCTCTTCACTTACCCAACTCTCATGAGGATAAGCTGTTGCATATGGACTGTGTAATATCGTCCCCTGTTGTGACCCGTGTGGTGTGAATGGGGTTCCCTGTGTGGGCTTTCCCTCCCCCGGGACCGCTCTCCCCACCCTCTTTGTCACCTGGAATTGTAGCTTGATCTCGATTTTTACTTCTTGTTTCGAGAACCTCCCACCCTTGGCTTTCCAGCCTTTACGTGTGTATAGTTGTTTCAGAGGCACTCTCTGTTGGTAGCTCCAGAGTGTGATGTTGTCCCCTGCGTCTCTCTGGTAAGAGAATTGACGCCTCCTGCTCGTTCCTCTCCAATCTGGAACCATCTCACTCTGCATAACCAAGACAAGGTACCCCTGAATCACACACTCCACCTTTTGCATGTACCCATTATACTGCAATGTACCTTTTAACAAACCTTTGGATCGGTGCATTGATTCTGGGAGTGTGGCATTCAATAGCAGATTTACACTGCCATTAAATTCCCACTGCCCGCACACTTGACCCTTCAGACCTTTCACCCACCTTGTGCCATGAAATTTGCTTTCTCTTCGCACAAGTGCTCTTTTCCTCCGTCCCTGCATGGTCCATCTGTGCCAAGCGGAGGGAGGTGTGAAAGGATCAGTACCTTTGTCACCCAACATTAACATGCTTGGGCCTTGCATTCTCATTAACCCCTTATTATACATGAGAATGTCCTCTCTTCGTTCTCCTAGGACGAAATGGCAACCTAGGATCACCATCAGCATGGTACACTTCATTATAAAAGCACCACCCTGGGAAAGAAAAACATTAGCACTTTGCATTATGCTTTGCTCCGACAGTTTTGTTAGTCTCTTTCCGATTTCAGGAATCTCGTGGTTTAGTCTCTTTCCAATTTCAGGAATCTCGTGTCTTAGTCTCTTTCCGATCTCAGGAATCTCGCTGTTCTCCAAGCTTAGATTGGCATCTGGAACCTTTCGCGTATCCGACTGACATCTCCAGCTTTGCTGCCAGCACGGCATCTGTCTCAAATCCATATTGCCAAACACCTGAAATCGAAATACAAACAAATCAATTCTTATTAATGATTTGGGATTCGCCCTGCGGCTTGTACTCTTTACACTTTAAATTGATCAATATATATCGTAATTGATCTCGTTGCTTTATGGTTCTCATGAACTCTGTTTACTCTTATTGGTAGATTGGAGTTAAACTTCACCCCCCTACCTCAGTACTATCCTCAGTACTTACCTGTTTAAAATATGCTCCCGCGGACTTCACCTATGGAAGCTCGCTTCACCTTTGGAAGCTCTCACCCCATTGCAGCTCACTCCACATCCCCCCTTATCTGTCCATGCGCGGCCGTCGCATGCACAGATTACGGATGCCACACCTGATGCTGCTTTGCGGGTGAGCCTGCAATGCTCTTACTCATTATCGCATTTACTTATCTAGAACTTCATCGCGATACCAGCTCTGCTAGAAGTTCTGTGTGTTGTACCCTCTGACCAATGTTTGCCGTGCCACCACCTAAACTACCAAAAAAAACTGGCTGCCTCCCTGTAGGAAGGAGCACTTTGCACTTAAACTACACAGGGTGCAGGGCTAAGCATACCAGCGTCACATGCCTGTATGCAGATCCCTGAATGCCCACATGGAAGGTAGTCACATGGCAAACAGCGTACTGATACACTGTCACTCTGTAAACGGCAATTCTATCATCTGTATAATTGCCCCATGAACTGTTGTCAGTCCTTGTTCTTCGTGCTACAATTGATAGGAGCTGGAAAAAACATATTTGACCAATCAGTGGACGAAAAAAAACGCACACAAAAACAGCTCCAGCCCAGCATAGACCTCTCAGTCCAGCTCTGGCCCTGTTCACGACAAAACCGGAAAAAACGTTACCGCTCTGCAGAAGCGGCGACGGAAACCCGAATTGGTCAACTCCCTTTTTTCCAACTCCGGCACCCCCTTTGATGCGCTGTCCCCCTTTCCTTCTATTGGGAACTCATGCTGCACCACCCATTAAGGTGCCTCACTTACAGGAATAATCCCATAAGCAACACAGTACAGACCCATTTCCGATCTGTACTGCTCCGTGTGTCCCTGCACCGAGCTGGGAAACACTTCCTATTCTGGCATTCCTGTCCATGGACTCTGGGAAAAACTCTGGGGAAATACGTTGCAACCCGAGACACACAGTAGCATGTCTCTGTATCTCTCCCCCCCTCCTTTCCAGCTGCTCTGCCCGGAGCCGCGAGCACAGCCTGACGTGACGTGGATCCCCCAGCCCCTCCTCCCCCCTGCCATGACGTGTGGGGGCCATGACTCACGGGGGCGGGCTCTCTCCACTGCCGCCATTTTAAATCCTGGACTGCCAGCCAAGATGGCTGCTCCCATAGCAGCCTCTCGTTCCTATAGACCTAGGAGAGAGAGCAAACACAAATAGAACATACTTTTTTTATGCATCGTTACACACAGCTTCTATCCACCGTGCACAAAAATCAGCCTCAGCATTCCTTCACGTCTCAGCTGTAATCCGAACTGCAATCAGACATACGGATCCCCAGAGACGTAGGAATCTCTCTCCCTCTATCCCCTCTCTCCACAACTCATCTGCAGCTTATCTCAGCCATAACTCAGAACTATTACAGCGCTATTACTGAGACGAACAACAGACGAGCTGGCTAAACAACATAACAGATACCGACATTTAAAGCCTTTGAAGCAGCTCTGACTGGGACGAGATAAGCCTACTTATCTCTCTACGCTTTCCATTATGGACAGAGAGGGAAAAAAAAACACCCTGATCGGGCTCGGGAAAAAACGCCAGCTCACCGAAGAAAAACTTACTTCTCTCCTGTCTACTCTGCTACCTCTCTCCCCTGTCCACCACTAACCCTGCTGGTTTCCCTCTGCCGCGGGGGACCCCCCCCCCTGCTCTATCTGGACATTCTTCCCAGCCTCTGTAGAGACATGGAGAGAAGAGAAGAGAGGAAAAAAAACTGCTTTCCAGCACAAACATGCTTGAGACAAATGCAGAGATAACCACTCCGTAAATATACAACACAGGAAGCTTGAAACTGAAGAAAAAAAAAAAAAAAAAACCAAGCACATAAACCAGACTCCCCCCTCCCACCATGCATGGGAGAGATGAGAAGCCCGCAGCCTCCCCACTGCAATTAACACAGAATATACACATTAACACATTACCCTCCTCTCATACAATAAAGATAATGCAACACAACAACGTAAAACATACTTGCCTGAGCAGAAGACTTTGTAAGCCTGCGAATTCGACCAGCTTTTGGCAACTTTCCACGACACTGAGTGGATCCCTGGAACTACTGAGCGTCAGCTCTGTGTACCCACACTGGCTCAGCGGATCAATCTCCAGCGGCAGCTGCCAGCCGGCCTCGGAGCCTTCCAGTCACCTGTGATCCGGTTTAGGCTAGGACTGATGTGCACTTTCAGTCTAAGTTTAACATCCACGAGTGTCGCCGCTGGTTCTCTCGAATTGTAGCCCGTGTGTGCTCGGCTCCCACACACTACTCACACCAGCTTATCAGTCTCAGCTTGATAAGCTTTACAGTCCGTGTCCGTCTATTCCGCTTGTTTTGCTGTGGAATATCTTGAAACCATTTTCCGTCGGCCCCGGCCCCGTCTGCCTGTATAGTTAGGCAGGGAAGGATTTCAGGCACCACTGTTATAAACTGTTCTTATCATCTTGCTTTGACACCATCGTCTCACAGACTGTGAGATCACTTGACTCTCCACACAGCAAACAGGAGATAGACTTCCTCAGGCTTTTTCAATGTTCACGTTATTTATTCAGGAAACAGGAATACAGATAGATACATTCATCATATCCTAGCCATGCCAATCTTCATGTTGCGTTATAAGCTCATGATTAGACTCCCTCTTGAAGTCAATCAGGTACCTTCTTCCTAACTACGTTACACTAAACTACATATGTACAACATACATTATATCAGATTACAGAAAGGACGAACATGCTTAGGTCCCAGTAGGCCTTGCGAGCTAGTGCAGAAGGAAGAAGCAGAAGTGAGTTCTCCATTGCTCGCTCCAGCTTTAATACCGGCTAGGAAAGAGTTAAATATGACATCATCTTCGCCACCCCCTATATCAGTCTATTGGTGGACCCACTCATGGTGTCATCATACCCGCCTACTCAATTAATAATCGATGAGACATTTGACATACATGCAGGAATGTGAATATTTACAAAACATGACTGATGTTTATTGTTCCAGGCCCAGGTCAGGGAGACCTGCGGCCTTGATCAGAACAGCTTCTTGGTATGTTCTAGTTCTGCTGACAGAACTGCAGATTTTCTCTCTTCAGAGAAAATCCCCTTAAAGGGCAGGTCTGCTCATCAAGCCTTTTTGACTAACTCAGTCCAAATAACTGAGGCCTACTTAAATTATAACAGCCATCCCCTGGAGCTACTGTAGTGGTGCATCCGGGGAATGTCCATCGGCCCTGGTCTCGTGGGGGAATCCCTCTCAGCGGCGGTGAAGCTGGTCATCCCTGGAGCTGCCCACGTGGTGCACCGGGGAAACGGCCATCGGTCCTGGACTCGGCGGGGGAATCCCACTCAGTGGCGGTGAAGCTGGAGCCGCTGCTGGAACCACGTGGGCGATCCCTGGAGCTGCCCACGTGGTGCGCCCGGGAAATGGCCATCAATCCTGGACTCGGCGGGGGAATCCCTATCAGCGACATTGAAGCTGAAGCCGCTGCTGGAACCACGTGGGCCATCCCTGGAGCTGCCCACGTGGTGCACCCGGGAAACGGCCATCGGTCCTGGTCTCAATGAGGGAATCCTTTTGAGCGGCGGTGAACCCGGAGCGGCTGCTGGAGCCACGTGGGCCATCCCTGAAGCTGCCCACGTGGTGCGCCCGAGAAACGGTTGGCCATCGGTCCTGGTCTCGGGGGAATCCTTCTTAGCGGCGGTGAAGCTGGAGCCGCTGCTGGGGCCATGTGGGCCATCCCTGGAGCTGCCCTATGGTGCGCCCGGGAAAAAACATCGGTCCTGGTCTCGGCGGGGGGAATCCTTTTCGGCAGTGGTGGAGCTGGAGCCGCTGCAGATGTGTTGCGCTGACAACCACAGAGCGAGCACAGTACATCCAGGGAGCCCGAGTGCCGCTCATCAGCCATGTGGAAGAGCCAGAGAACCTTGCAGCCCGATCCATCTCAAGCTGGATGACGTACAGACGCAGGATGCAGGTCTCGGAGCCTGTGGCTGATAGGTCAGGGCTTCCACTATGTCCTGCACCTGCCTGTGGGGGACACTTGGCCACACATTCGGACTATAAGACGCATGGACTTTTCCCCTCCACTTTTAGGGGAGAAAAAGTGCGTCTTATAGTCCGAAAAATACGGTAATTTTAACCCTCAACAGCACTTATCACTGGCGAGGTTTTGTAAGTGAATCAGGCAGTTTATTTAATCGAAAAATCTGATTCAGGCTGCATTCACAGTGGGACATTGCGGAGCTGTGTTATAAACTCCTATAACGCATCTTACTGCACTGCAATGCTAATCCTATGCGTCGTTCACAGTGTGTCATTAGCATCACATTGTAACGTGTAGCATTATGGTAACACGCTGCTTGCAGTGTGTTACCGAGTGGCGTAGCAATAGGGGTTGCAGAGGTAGCGACCACATCGGGGCCCTTGACTCAGAGGGGCCCGAGGGGCCCTATCTCAAGCACGATATTAGCTCTCTATTGGCCCTGTGTTGGTAATAATCACTTCTATAGATGCTTTAAATAGTGGTAATCATTAACAAACTGCTCCCCATCCCCTTCTTGCACCTCAGACACTGTTTTCCTTTGCAGGTTTTGGTATCAAAACTGTATAAATTGTTATGTATATAGAATGCTTGCGTGAGGGGGAGGTGGGCATGTAAAGCTTGCACCGGGGCCCATAGCTCCTTGGCTACACCACTGGTGTTACCTCTAAATGCACATGTTACCAGGTACAGGAAGGCATACTTTTCATTGCCTGTATGCTTTACTGTACCTACTTCAAGCAATGGTATCACAGCATTATTGTGCATTGCCATCCTTTTCTTTGTGTTGCGTTGTAATGCTGCGTTGTGACTTTAACGTATTACAGCGCAACATCCCACTGTGAATGCAGCATCAGGCATATTTTAAAAAAAAATAAAATATTAATCTGCTTACATCATACACACAGCTGTACTCGTTATCTGATCGGTAACAATAAATAAGTACAGGTAAAAGTAAAATTTTCAGTGACTCATCAGTTTATCTAATATACATCCCACATGACTCTTAAGGACCATACACACGGGCTACAACTGTTGCTGGAAACACATGGTGCATGTTGCGGCGACAGGTCCCCTGTGTGTATGAGGCGCGCGCAAGGAACTGTTGCTAATCAGAGCTGGCGCCAGGCGATTGACTTGGCCAATCGCCGGCAACAGCTGTTGCAGGAACCGTCGCTAGTCTCAAGTCGGTGCGGTCGTGTGTATGCTAGTCTCTAGCAACTCTTGTGAGTCCAAAAGTTCATTGAACCTGCGACAGAAGTTGCTGAGCAACAGTTTCCGCTATGTTGCAGACAGGTTGTTGCCGTGTGTATACAATCGTCGCTTGTATACAACTGTCATTGCTGGAGACTTTCAACTGTTGCTTGTCTCCATGCATCTGCAAACATCTGTGCCTCGTGTGTATGTAGCTTTATGGCCCGTACTCACGGGCTGCAGAAGTGGCCTGTCGCCAGCACACGTGAGCGTGCTAGCGACAGGCCGGCGACAGCTTCTCTCCAGGTCCCTCCGCGTACACACGTGGAAGAGGGACCAGCGGCGAGACGGAAGCTGTCGCGGACGTTCCTCCTCCCCCCGCAGGAAGCTCCATTTACCTCTATGGAGGTTGCTGTCGCTAGTCCGCGTACTCACGCGGACTAGCGACAGTTGCGGCGGAGGTGCGGCGGCGACTGTTGCCATGCGATTTAAACTTTCAATCGCATGGCGACAAGAGCGACGGGCGACAGTTCGGGGTGCGCGCGCGTGCAACGGCCCATACTCACGGGCGACCTGTCGCCGCAACACGCGCGCGCCGCGTGTTGAGGCGACAAAAGTCCCTCGTGAGTATGGGCCATTAGGCTAGGTTCAAAGTGGTCAGTTGTATACCGCACTCAGTATAATGAGTGTGACCTGCAAAGGCTGGACAGAGACTTTAATGCAAAGCCTGCATGCAGCAAATTATAATAACACAAACATGATTCGTTACAACACAGCACTGTGAATAGCCCCATAGAATTGTATGGGCAGTGAGATGACATGCAGAATTATTCTGCAATGCAACTGAGCACCGTAAACAGGTCCTTGCAGGTTCAGTGCTGGTGAGGAAGAGATAACCATGGTTGTGCATCACCAGTATATTGTAGCTTTCCTACATTTGATAATATGTAAAATAATTTTTAGCTGCTGCCAGCAGATTTAAAAATTTCAATCTGCTTGTCGCATCACAAAATCAAATCTTTAGGTGCATTATATGTTGCAGTACATCTTTCTGGCACCAGATGGCACTGCAGCCTTAATGTAGTGTGCATGTGTTGAAAAATGTCTGCCATTATTTCCATTCTTGAGTTAAACACAGCAGTTGATTTAAGAAATAACAGTACCTCCCATATGAAGCACAAATATACCCACAAGTATCTGATGAAAAAAAATGGAATTCTCCATGCATACTTGAATGCCACCTGCATTTATTTATCAAGCTAAATTTAGGTATTATTGTGACTTGCATGGCAACGCTAATGGAAACACAATAATGGGTTTCCTATGTGATAATGTTTGCACTTGTATATAGCACAACACATATTAAAATGCACACAAAAAGCACCTATTTGGAAAGAGCCCTGAGCTGTAGTGGTGTACATGTAAAAAAAAGGGGCCGCAGCAATTTGGGCCCTGGGGATAGACGCTAGTAGAATATCTGTGAATTACCAATATTCTACGATTGATCAGTGACGATAGTAGAATATTGTAAATTTTTACCAATGTTTTACTATTACCAAACTTAACTTAATTTCTCTCTTAAACCCTCCATATTGAGGCCTAACCTCAACCACCCCCCACACCGCAATAGCTACTGTTGCGATATAGTAACCAAGCAGCTTGGTGTGACCTAAAACCACAAGGAGAGTATAGGGGACAAAAAGAGACCAAACAGCCATCCTACTAAAAAGCAATGCTTAGGTTGGTTTGCCTTCTTAAAACAGAAAGAATTTGCAATAATTCAGCTTTAAGTGAACATCTGTGGTTACCCACAGTGCACCGCTACTGAATATGCAAATATCTCTTATGCCCCTGAAAGCCAGGCTAGCATCCAGAACCGCTGGTGTCTAGCAAGCCTATTGCTTTTAATTTTACAAAGCCACATCAACTCCACATGCAGACAGCATGTTTCGGACAGAACCATACCAACCCCACATGCAGACAGCCTGTTTTGGACAGAGCCATACCGACCCCACATGCAGACAGCATATTTCGCACAAAGCCATACCAACCCCACATGCAGACAGCGTGTTTCCGTTGTGTTTTAAATGTATGTACGTTGATTTGTGACAATTATTAAGGCTAGATTCACAGGTTAGTTGCATTATGCATGTGTTATAATGACTGTGAACAGCAATGGAGATTAAGCATGGACTTTAATACAAAGCCTGCATGCGTGTTAGAATAACATCCATTACAACACAAAACTGTGAATAGGCTCATAGAATTGTATGGCCAGTGAGTTGACGTGCAGAATGATTCTGCAACACAACTGAGCTCTGTGAACTAACCCTAACAAATCCATTCCTTTCTCTCTGCTTACTCCTCTCTCGCTCAGCAAATATCCTTGAAAAGTCAATTTCAGATAGTGATTCACTAAAGTGTGCTAACACAGTTAGCACGCCTAAAAGCTTTGCCCGTGCAAACTAGGGTGCTAAGTAGTTTGCACGGGCAAAGCTGTTACTGATCGCATGCTATTTGGTGCCAGCAAAAGGTCGCACTGTTGCTGGCAAAGTAAGCTTATCAGGCTATTTTGCATGCGGACAGTGCGACATTTCGCATACACCGGTGTGATGTTTCACACGCACCGCGCTAAGGGGCTTTTTGCTGGTGTGCTAACACTTAGCACGCTTTAGTGAATCAAGCCCATAGTGTGTGGGGTAGTGTAAAACCTCCACTAGGGCCCAGGGCTCTGTCCCTATGCCCTGCATTACATCATGGACATAATAATATATTTCAGACATCCTGGATTATGTTTTCTTGAACTCACATATGTTTGCCTCTGTTGTTATGTGATAGTGGATGGTAAAAACATCATGTCAACATGACACACTGGATGGAGCAGTGATTAGGAAGAAGCACACAGCACACAAATGACTCTGTGGGGTATATCAGGTTACTAATATAAGCTTAATATGTTTTGATTGATCATATATTGTATGCCATCTGTCCTTCTGATCAATTAAAGTTAGGATCAAGTGTCCACTAGTTGTTAGCATGTCTTCATTGACAGTAGTTCTACCAGGGAAACAAGAAACACAGCAGATATATTTTCATATCATCTGGAGACCTAAACCGATGTAGAGGCAATATGATACACAATGTAATGTACAGAGAGCAGATGCTACCAGAAGAGACAAGCTACATCCTACAGAGTAGTATTGATTTCACAGAACACATAACATGCTTAGCACCTTTAAAAAGAGAATCATTTGAAAAGACTGCAAGTTGAAAAGGGTGCGGCTATCTCCACTATAGATTACAGCGGTTATACAGAAATCTTGGCGCAGAGTATTCAATTGGTGCCCCCTATAATAGCAGCTACAATTTGTAGCCACTATTTGTAGCTGATATTTTCTATGTACAGCCGCTATAGTGGCTACAATTGTAGCCGCTATTTGTAGGTGCAGAGATCAAGGGTTAGGCACCACTAGGGTGAGGATAAGGGGTAGGCACCACCAAAGGGGAGTTAAGGTTTAGGCACCACCAAGGGGGTTAAGGGTTAGAGTAGAGAGAGGTTAGGTTAATGTACTATAGTGGCTACAATTGTAGCCGCTATTTGAATATATGGAGATTAAGGGTTAAGCACCACAAGGGTTTGAGTTAAGGGTTAAGCACCACTAGGGGTGGGGTTAAGGGTTAAGCACCACCAGGGGTGGGGTTAAGGGTTAGGCACCACCAAAGGGAAGTTAAGGTTTAGGCACCACCAAGGGGGGTTAAGGGTTAGAGTAGGGAGAGGTTAGGTCAATGTACTATAGTGGCTACAATTGTAGCCGCTATTTGTATATATGGAGATGGAGGTTAAGCAACACCAGAGGTGGGGTTAAGGGATAAGCACCACCAGGTGTGGGGTTAAGGGCTAGGCACCACCAAGGGGGAGTTAAGGGTTAGAGTAGGGAGAGGTTAGGTCATAGTAAAATATCAGTAAATATTACCAATATTTTACTATATTAATGTAGTAGAATATGGGTAACACTACTGATATTCTATTACCGCTATCCTTTGCCATTTAAACCTTGCGGCTTTTTTGCAATGTATGCTTAACCTCCTTGGTGGTTATTAGGGATGCTCATTCGGATTCCGCGGAAATGCAATTTCCGAAATTCCAATCGGAAATTTCATTTCCGCATCGGAATGCGGAAATCGGTAATGCAAGTGCCGTGGGCGGATTTCCGCCGGAAATCGCGGAAATTTCCACCCAACTTTAACATCAATTTTCTCAAAAACTATAAGGTCTTTTTGAAAACTTTTTTTTGCATCTTGTTCGGTTTAAGAAACCCTGAAAATTTGGTGTTTCTAGGACTTAAGGGGGCTTTGCTATTAACCGCTAAAATCGGCGGATTTTTACTGTAATGTAAAATGCAGAAAATCTGCATCTGCCTATTTTCTGCATTTTACCTTACAGTAAAAATCCGCCGACTTTAGCAGTTAATAGCAAAGCCCGCGTAAGTCCTAGAAACACCAAATTTTCAGGGTTTATTAAACAGAATCTTCTGAACAAGATTTTGGTGGTGCGTAGCCCTTAATGCGGAAATTGGTAGCGGAAAGCAGAATCGGTAATCGGTACATGACGGAATGCGGATTTACCGCGGAATCGGAAATTGGCATTCCGACCATCCCTAGTGGTTATCCCGAGCTAGGGTCGGGGCGGAAAACCGCAGCTAAGAGTAGTAACCCCGACCTCTGCTCGGGGTAGCCGCCGGAGGCTGGATGCAGAGCAATGCGCGCAGCAGGAGCGTTTCTAAATACCTCCCGGGAATCCCGACATCGGCTGCAATTCTTCTTCCTCTCCTCCCGCGCTCTGCTTCCAGCTGGTGAGATTGCCGGCTGTCGTTAGATCGCCGGCTGTCGTCATGACAACAGCCGGCAATTTCACTTTAGAGTTGCAGCGCCACCCAGAGGATGGAGGCTTAACTGCAGCGCTGGAGCCTGGGAGGTCAGTGATTGCTGGGCACCTGAAGATCTCCCTGGCAGCATGATTTTTTCCAGGTTTTAGGGTCTGAAAGGGTGCAAAAAATTGCACCACTTTTTGACCCTAAAATCTGGAAAGAATCCTAATGCCAAGGGGGTTAAATAGGGCCTCATAATTGTACCACTGAAGTGTGACTTACACCCACAATTCTAGTAGTTTTAAATCAAGCTTAACGACGCACTGTAGTGACATATAGTAGAATGATGTAAATTAGGCAGGATAGCCACTTTAATGGTAATTTTCCTGGTTTCAGAAATACTTTCTATATCTATATATTGCTGTATACTCAAAATTCACCTTTTCAAAGAGGCCTACCCCACCTCAATGCTGCCCTAACTCTCCCTGCCGAGAACCTCGCAATGCAGCTCCCCTCCTTTCATGTCACCACCCCCTCCCTCTAGTTCAGCCTTTCTCAACCTTGTTACCCTGGTGGAACCCTGCAAATAACTTTTGGATCTCAAGGAACCCCTGCAAACAATCTTTTGATCTTGGGGAACCCCTGCATTTATTTTGCAGGCGGCATGGTCTTTAAAAGTAGGTGAGGCTGTTTTTTTCACTACTTCCTATTACAGTGTCACTCACTATACTGTAAGTGCTTTTCATTTATGTGCTGATTAGTATTCTGACCCCCAATCTAGTGCTTCTTTTTACAATATCCCCTATTATAATGTGCTCTATTATTCTTCCCCCATGATGGGAGAAATTGCCCAGGAGTACTCAGAGGAGTACTGCAGAATACTCAAGGAACCCTGGTTGATAAAGCCTGCTCTAGATCATAAGCCTTTAGCAGGGCCCTCCCTCCTCGTGCATCATACTTGATTCTGCACTCTACCCAGAGTAATGTGACCATGTATTATTAGGGCTACTGTTCCAGTGTATGAGCTAGCATTGTGTATCTTATTACCTGTATTGTGTTGAGTATCTTATTGTTTATTGTCTGTATTGTTATGATTCTTTGTAATCCTATGTATTGTACAGCGCTGCGTAATATGTTGGCGCTATATAAATCCAATAAATAAGAATAATATTGGTATGTAGCCCTGCCCTCCCAGTGATGCTGTTTAGGCTGTTTAGCTGTACTATCCCAGAGCATTTTGGGAAACCAGGCAGTATTTTCAGTGGCTTCGGAATTCTCAGAGACAAACATTCCGCAGAGCTGTATCTGACAGGACTAAAAATGTTGCCAACTGGGAAAAATGTAGGATTGTACAGGATCTTCTCAAAAAATTAGCATATTGTAATAAAGTTCATTATTTTCTGTAATGTATTGATAAACATTAGACTTTCATATATTTTAGATTCATTACACACAACTGAAGTGGTTCAGGTATCGGTTGAAAAGGGCGCCCGAGCTGCCTGTATGAAAAGGGCGCCGCCATAGACATCAATGTTATTTCTGGAAATACTGTATGGGCTACAAGGTGTAGAAAAGGGCGCCCGAGTTTTGATATAGGCTACAAGCGGGCTCCCCTTTGTAGCCCATATTTTTTCGGCTACAAGGTTTTCGGCTACAGTAGGGCGCCCCTTTGCAGCCCATATTTTTTCGGCTACAAGGTTTTCGGTTACAGTAGGGCGCCCCTTTGTAGCCCATATTATTGCATTTTTTGTAGCCTATGTTTTTATATGGGCTACAAGTGCTGGAAGCCGAATTATTTCATTCCCCCACTATCCATGGCGGCCTGAAGGGGGAATAGTAATTTACACATCCCGGAGTTTTTTTGTAGCCGAAGTTTTTATATGGGCTACACCAGGCGCCCTTTTTGTAGCCGAAGTTTATATGTGCTACACCAGGCGCCTTTTTTGTAGCCGAAGTTGGTATATATGGGCTCCACCAGGTGCCCTTTTTTACCGTTCAAGCCTTTTATTGTTTTAATATTGATGATTTCGGCATACAGCTCATGAAAACTCAAAATTCCTATCTCAGAAAATTTGCATATTTCATCCGACCAATAAAAGAAAAGTGTTTTTAAAACAAAAAAAAGTCAACCTTCAAATAATTATGTTCAGTTATGCACTCAATACTTGGTCAGGAATCCTTTTGCAGAAATGACTGCTTCAATGCAGCGTGGCATGGAGGCAATCAGCCTGTGGCACTGCTCAGGTGTTATGGAGGCCCAGGATGCTTCGATAGCGGCCTTAAGCTCATCCAGAGTGTTGGGTCTTGCATCTCTCAACTTTCTCTTCACAATATCCCACAGATTCTCTATGGGGTTCAGGTCAGGAGAGTTGGCAGGCCAATTGAGCACAGTAATACCATGGTCAGTAAACCATTTACCAGTGGTTTTGGCACTGTGAGAAGGTGCCAGGTCGTGCTGAAAAATGAAATCTTCATCTCCATAAAGCTTTTCAGCAGATGGAAGCATGAAGTGCTCCAAAATCTCCTGATAGCTAGCTGCATTGACCCTGCCCTTGATAAAACACAGTGGACCAACACCAGCTGCTGACATGGCACCCCAGACCATCACTGACTGTGGGTACTTGACACTGGACTTCAGGCATTTGGCATTTCCCTCTCCCCAGTCTTCCTCCAGACTCTGGCACCTTGATTTCCGAATGACATGTAAAAGTTGCTTTCATCCGGAAAAAAGTACTTTGGACCACTGATCAACAGTCCAGTGTTGCTTCTCTGTAGCTCAGGTCAGGCGCTTCTGCCGCTGTTTCTGGTTCAAAAGTGGGTTCATGCTTCCATCTGCTGAAAAGCTTTATGGAGATGAAGATTTCATGTTTCAGCACGACCTGGCACCTGCTCACAGTGCCAAAACCACTGGTAAATGGTTTACTGACCATGGTATTACTGTGCTCAATTGGCCTGCCAACTCTCCTGACCTGAACCCCATAGAGAATATGTGGGATACTGTGAAGAGAAAGTTGAGCGACGCAAGACCCAACACTCTGGATGAGCTTAAGGCCGCTATCGAAGCATCCTGGGCCTCCATAACACCTGAGCAGTGCCACAGGGTGATTGCCTCCATGCCACGCCGCATTGAAGCAGTCATTTCTGCAAAAGGATTCCCGACCAAGTATTGAGTGCATAACTGAACATAATTATTTGAAGGTTGACTTTTTTTGTTTTAAAAACACTTTTCTTTTATTGGTCGGATGAAATATGCTAATTTTTTGAGATAGGAAATTTGGGTTTGCATGAGCTGTATGCCAAAATCCTCAATATTAAAACAATAAAAGGCTTGAACCATTTCGGTTGTGTGTATTTGAATCTAAAATATATGAAAGTCTAATGTTTATCAGTACATTACAGATAATAATGAACTTTATCACAATATGCAAATTTTTTGAGAAGATCCTGTAAATTAGGGTGAGTAAAGATTTTACAATGGGCAAAGACTGACTAATTTATAAATGAATATTGTAAAAAAAAAAAAAAAAAAAACAATTTTATTCATTATGCTTTTCTTAAGCTGATGTCCAGTTTGGCATGCAGAAAACATCCTAGGTGTAAACCACTGTTTATGCACAATTTGTATTTAAAGTTAAAAAGAAAACCAAAGCTACTTCACTAGAAGTGAGCAACCCTTCAGTGCCATTATTTACAGGGCCAGTACGTCCACAGGGTTTAATGGGAAATTGCCTATAGCCCCAAGCTCCTTAGGGTACCTACCCACAAGTTTTTATTTAATACCTTTATTATCATTTTTTAAAAATGTTAACTCATTTATTTCCTTTTAAACAATATCACTTGCCTGGCATCCTGTTTATCGTTTGATTCAATTTTTAGTGCTGTTAAGGTGACCAGAAGTTAGTTTTAATTGTTTTAACCCTTTGTATGGTTTAGTTTTATCCCTTAAAACACAAGCGTCGAACACACGAGGACAGGTTTGACATCCCTAACTTCAAACAATACATTTTCTTAACATTTTTTAATATTGTGACAAATTTGTAATGATTTTTTTGTTTAAATAAACCCTCAGTCTTCCGGGGTCCAGCAGCGTTGCCCTATTGGAGAGGGCATGGTGCACTATGCCACATATTCTCTCCTCTGTGATTTCTTATGAAAAGGAGTGTGGCTCTGATAGCTCAACCTCCATTTTTATGCTCTCGTTGGCAGAGGAGCATGGATATGGCTGCCACTTTCCTGCAATGACACAGGGGGAGATTAATCACCGTATTACAGACAGCTTTTTCTTCTTAATCTGTTCTAACCAGCAGGGAGAACAGTTCTGCATGATGATAAAAACCTTCTTAAATCCTAGCTAATAGTGGCAATTTAGCATGCACTACAGTTAAGAAAAGTGCAAATCCATCCCTAAACTGGCGCAGATTAAGAAGTGCTTGATAGCAGTTCTACAGATGTAGAACTGCAGGCTAGACATGATTGCAGAGTGCAGGCTAGACATGATTTGGGTGGTGCTCCTCCCCCCTGCTGAATCAAGACTGACAAGCTGTTGCTGAGTACAAGGTACAGGGTCCACCTGGAAGGAAGGTAAAATGATACCCAAACTTCTGAACCCTATAGGCGAGTATGGCGGTGGCTATAGGAGTGGGAAAGACTCAACTGTTGGAGAGGATAGGCTGCATTGATCTCCAAACTTAGCTCTCCAGCTGTTAAAAAAACTACAAGTCCCACAATGCATTGCGGACTGACAGCCACAGTCACAATTCGTAAAAGGCAAATGCATTGTGGGACTTGTAGTTTCTTAACAGCTGGAGAGCCAAGTTTGCAGATCACTGGGATAGGGCATTAGTAGAAAATTTCACAGGAATTAAAAATTCACTTTGAGGTCATTCAAAACAGTTATCTGCAATGTTCAGAGATATATTTAGCTATAGTATTTTACATTTAAATAATGGGTACCAAAACACGCATTTCCACTCCAGATTACCGAACAATAGCAGAACTACAAGAGACTAACATGAATTCTTGATTTCAGAACATTGGTTCAGAACATTTGGAGCTATAGCATCAGGTGGGAATGCCTATTTGTTTTATGCACTTACCAGTAAAGCAGTACTGTGGTTATGAAATTAAAGTGAACCCGAGATGAGAGTTTTATAGAGGCTGCCATATTTATTTCCTTTTAAGCAATACCAGTTGCCTGGCTGTCCTGTTGATCCTCTGCCTTTAATACTTTCAGCCATAGACCCTGAACAAGCATGCAGAAGATCAGCCAAATAGATCAGCAGGGCTGCTAGGCAACTAGTATTGTTTAAAAGGAATCACATTTGGCAGGCTCCATAAAACTCTCACCCCGGGTTCACTTTAAGTCGTATTCTTACATATTTGCATGGAGTTTGTATGTTTTCTCTGTGTCTGCTTGGGTTTCCTCTGGGCACCCAGGTTTCTTCACACATTCCAAAAACATATAGATAAGTTCATTGGTGTCACCTAAAATTGACCCTAGACTATGATGGACTATGGTAGGGATTAGTTCATTATAATATTGATAATATTAATAGAGACATATAGCATTTTAAAAGTCTGTTGAAGTCATTGGAAGCTATAACAGTGACCACACACAAGGACGTTTCAAGGAGATAGTTTGATGTGCAGACAATTACTCTGCGGTGTTACTTTACATTTCCCTCCCTGCAGCAGAAGCAGCAATGAGCACAGGTAAATTGACTTTGCATGGGAAAGTCTAACAAAAAGGAGACTTGTGGGATTCACGGGTAATAGATAATGGCCATTGTGAAGATGAGCAGTGTTGTGGAACATGGGCCTAATTCTGCAGCTGAGCGTGACTGACACTCACTCATCTTCTCACCAAAAATATCTCGTGATTGACAGCTCAGAGATAGCTCTTGTTCCCTTCCACTTTACAAATAGCATGGATGGTTTAAGTCACCAATGAATACATAAAATCTATTTCACTTAATTAGTTTGTTACATGTCCTTTCTTCCACTTGTTATGTGTTATTTACATATCGTTATGTTTATTTTTTCATTTTTACTCTACCTGCACTCTAAATTTCATATATGGCCCCCTGAAAAGATTAAATGTGGTTTTAAGATATAAATATCAGTATGCTTATAGATTATATTAATATAATACTTACATGCTATTGTAGAGAGTATCTTTGATTATCGTAAGCGTTAAAACTAAAAAGGATGTAATATGTATCACTAAACTATCAGTTCTTTTTTCATGTGTTGCATATTTATATACTTAGAGGACAAGGGGGGCCTGACCACTGACCATCCTTGTGTCCCGTTGCTATACCTTCTCCCCAAGATCCATAAGGGGTTAAAGGACCCTCCTGGCCGCCCGATTGTGGCTAGCCGGGGGAGTGTCCTGTACCCATTAGCGGGGTATTTAGATGGTTACCTGCAGGAGATAGTAAGATCTTTCACTCATTGCCTAAAGGACACTACAGATTTATTATGCAGATTGGAGTCCTTGGAGGAGGTCCCAGAGGAATTGATTTTCTGTAGTCTTGATATACAAAGCCTGTTCACTGCAATTCCACAGGATGAGGCTATTAGCTGTGTAGAAAGTAATTTGTTAGATATGAATTTGACCAATGCTGAAGTGTACTTTCTTGTGGATGTGTTGGAGTTAATCCTCAAATGCAATTATTTTAAATTCCATGGCAGGTTCTATTTCCAGAGACAGGGGGCCAGCATGGGTTCACCAGCTGCCCCTTCGGTGGCTAATATATTTGTGGAGTCCCTTGAGAGGAAATTCTTTTTTGAGAATCCTAAATACAGTGAGCACGTCTATCGATATTTTAGATTTGTTGATGACGTGCTCATCCTTTGGAATGGTTCTAGGGAGCTTTTGGAGGAGATGGTAAATGAGGCCAACTTAGGCCACAGCACCATCAGGTTCACTATGGAGACGTCAAGTGAGATGGTTAATTTCCTTGACGTCACCATCTCCAAGCATGAGAACAGTTTGAGCACTAAACTTTTTAAAAAACCCACTGATCGCAACAATCTACTAAGGAAAGACAGCTATCACCACCCCCACACCACTAAAGCTATACCCAGGGGCCAATTTTTAAGGGCTAAAAGGATCTGCTCTACACCAGAGGATTATGCTCTGGCTGGGCAGGACCTGGTTGATAAATTTGTCACAAAGGGATACCCTAGGGAGCAAGTAGTTAGAATTCAAGAAGAAGTTGGGGTATTAAAGAGAGAAGATTTGCTGCGAGGTAGTAAGAAAACAGTGGGTGGAGGTAAACGCATACCATTTGTAATGCAGTTTGGGAAAAACACACCCCTAGTTAAAAAGGTAGTCAGGAAGTTTTGGCCGGTTTTGAGTAGCGATCAGGGGGTAGGAGATCTCTTCCGAGAGGAACCGTTGTTTGCCCTAAAAAGAGGGAGAACGATCCAGAATACAGTAAGGAAGGTGGACACGGCCACCATTACTAAAAAGTTGAACAAACAGAGGAATGGTACCTTTGCCTGTTGCAGTTGTAATGTGTGCTCAGCAATTGTGGGAGGCAACTCCATTTCCCACCCTCACACGGGTAGGCAAGTGCAGATCCGAGGTAGATACACCTGTGCCAGTACCCATGTGGTATATGGTTTAAAATGCCCGTGTGGTATGATGTATGTTGGCATGACCACACGGGCTGTGCGGGTACGAATCCAGGAACACAAGCGATTTATCAGTGGGTTCTTGGAAGGCAAAGGAATATATGAAACCTCTGTGTCCAGGCATTTTTGTGAAGCGAGACACAGGGCCTCACAATTAAGATGGATGGTGCTTGATTCCCTAGATTTAGAACGGTGTGGGGGAGACAGAGAAAAGCTCCTACTTCAGAAAGAGGCACGATGGATTAGCTACCTTGATGTGATGTCCCCAAGAGGGATGAATGAACATATGCAGTGGAAATGCTTTATATAGCAGCTTTTAGTAGCAGTATGGCAGCATGTTTGCAGCATTTTTACAGCATTTTTCAGCTGTTTTATGGCATTATGGCGGCATTTTTGCAGCATTTTTGCAGCATTTTTGCAGCATTTTTCAGCTGTTTCATGGCATTATGGCGGCATTTTTTCAGCATTTTTCCAGCCTTTTTCCTGCATTTTGTATAGCACTTATAGCAGCTAGGGTGCTTTTTTCAGCATTTTTTCAGCAGTGCTTTTTTCAGCTTTTTTCAGCATTTTTTCAGCATTTTTATAGCAGCTAAGGTGCTTTTTTCAGCATTTTTTCAGCAGTGCTTTTTTTCAGCTTTTTTCAGCATTTTTTCAGCATTTTTATAGCAGCTAAGGTGCTTTTTTCAGCATTTTTTCAGCATTTTTACAGCATTTTGTATAGCATTTATAGCAACTTAGGTGCTTTTTACTGCTACTTGTAATTAGACCAAGCTAAGCTAGTGGTGCAATGTATGATGGATTTTAGTGGTAGTGACTATAGTTACAGCCTTTTGCCTTTCTTTTTTTAGGTCGGAGTTCACGGGTAGCCCTAGTGGAGTGCCCTGGGATCACGGTCAGTTATAATATTTGTGTAATGGGTAGCCATATTTTGGAGTTCCCCTAATGTGTTACTGTGTGTAGAATTACAGAGATGCTAATGTGTAATAATGTGAATTTTTTGTAAACATTTTTTGATTGATTGTTCTATCTGATAAGTGGTGAAATGAGGAGTTGGAGTGTAATTGTGATAGCTAGGTGTGGTCTTTGTCTAGTTAAGATCACCACGCCCCCGGGCTAAGGGGTGTGGCTTTGAACTTGTATAAATATGTGGATTACATTTGGTTTCATTTTACACCTGATGAAGAACCGCGATGGTTCGTAACATGTAGTGTTGCTCCACCACCAATATACGCTTTAAATAGCAAAGCCGTTTGTGTGCCGCCTCTTCACTGTTTGCATGACTTTATCCTCAGGTGGGTGACCTGGGTGAGGCGTAGCACCGGCAGTTCAAGGATTTGTTTCCCTGAAGGGGTTCCAGGACCGTGGTTGTGTTCACAGTGTGTCGTATTAAAAAAAAGAGTTTACCAAACCTGGGGCTTCTACCGGCCCCCAGCAGACGTCCTGTGCCCGAGCCGGGACAAAACGATCCTCCGGTCCCCTGCCGCAGCTCACTTCTGCTTTCTGTGACTTTAATGTTATGGGCCACTGCAACTTCCCTGGTGGCGAGCATCCTCGCTCCCACTCATGTCGCCGAGAGCGTCCTACGCAGGTGCAGTATGCGTACTGCACCTGCGCAGGAAATGAATAATCATCAGAAAGGAATAATCACGCAAACAATAGTTTATACTGTGGCGTCCAAACCCATGCAAGTCATTGAGGTTTGTTCTGATCCTCAACGACTTAACCGGACATGTCAGTTGGTCAAAAACAAATGATTGCCACGGGTGGCGTGCATCGTTAAACATTGTTTAAGGAATTTTCGTTGCGCAATATTGACGCTGGCAGAGAAGAAGGACACACACACAAAGCTGCCAGCTATGCCCCAGCTTCCGCATATGCCCCGGATGGTCCTCTGTCTTCATCTACACTTCCAGCTTTCTCCCCATAATGTCTGAGAGTCAGACACTAAGAGCTCTAGGGGGAGAAGCCTGGAAGCGTGCTCAAGAGGCCACCGTGCAGTGTTAGAGAGTCTTGCCTTGAAACTCCTTACTGAATAGGTACTTACCCTAGCCAGGATTCCAACCCTGGTCTCTTATTGTGAAAGGCGGTGCATTGCATTGTTATGTTGTATGTACTTTTTCTTCAAAATAAAGTTAACCAATGTTTATGGATCCAATAAACTTGAAGATACTTAAATAAAAATTACTAAGCTTAGAGAAATACTGTAGGCTACAGTATGTTGCAACCAAATGCAAGAAATTATTAATTATTTATTAAAATTGTTTCAAGAAGAACTCCACTGGTTGGTAAAGCCAATGTGTTGTGCATACAAAGTATGAGCTTTGACTACCCTCTTCTTGTGACAAGTTTCAGGTTTCCCAGCAGGAAGCAACACTCATATTCACTGATCCGATAGCTATTCTTTCTCACAAAGCAGAATAGATTATGGTCATATTGATACTATACTGCACAAGGGTTGCAGCTGTTGCCAGGGAAGTGGCGAATGAGATTCTAATTTTGGGTCCTGTCTGAGCATGGATGTATTTTTAGACAAATCAAAATTGTAGATAAGGTATGGAGTAGCTTAACTTCCTTGCCGGTCTAATTTCCGCCGTCAAGGAGGCAGCACAGCACTTGTCTTTTATTTTTTTCAAATCATGAGCGGCGGCATCCCCCCACCCACTCCGATCGCCTCCAGCGATCAGAGTAAGCAGGAAATCCCGTTCAGAAGGGGGTTTCCTGCAGGGCTTCCCCGGTCGCCATGGCGACAGGGCGGGATGACATCACCGACGTCATGGACGTCATAGGGAATCCCGATCCACCCCTCAGCGCTGCCTGGCACTGATTGGCCAGGCTGCGCAGGAGTCTGGGGCGGGGGGGGGGGGGGGGCGGCTCGGCGCGGCGGGTAGCGGCGAATCGGCGGATATTGGCGGCGATCGCATACTACACGCAGCTAGCAAAGTGCTAGCTGCGTGTAGGGAAAAAATTATGCAAATCGGCCCAGCGGGGCCGGAGAAATCCTCCTGCGCAGGTTACCCCGAGCTGAGCTCGGGATAACCGGCAAGGAGAGCTTGTGTAAGTAAAGTGTAGTTGAAGGCAAAAAATTATTCAGGACACCCAATTTTATAGTAATTTTCCTGGTTAAAGTGGACCTGATCTCTTGCACAGGAGAGAAGGAAAACAGAGAAATGCACTTAGAGAGTTCATCCTGTTTAATTCCCCCTCATTTGTGTCTAATCACAAGTTGTAATTTGATCTCCCTCCCCTGTGTCACATGACTGAGATAAGCTCATTTGAAAGTACTGGATGTTAACAATATGTCTGCTTTCATGAGTCAGGAAGTAGAAACAGTGCAGATTTATTTTGGGATTTGTATCAGCTGTAACAAAGAATTGTTTTTTGTTTAACCGGTTCAGCACCGCAGTGCCGAAAATCTCATGCATCCGAGCAACGTTCACCTCCCATTCATTCGTCAATAACTTTATTGCTACTTATCACAATGAATTGATCTATATCTTGTTTTTTCCGCCACTAATTAGGCTTTCTTTGGGTAGTACATTTTGCTAAGAATTATTTTTTTCTAAATCCATTTTAACAGGAAGATTAAGAAAGAAATGAAAAAAATTAATTATTTCTCAGTTTTTGGCCAGTATAGTTTTAAATTAATATATGCTACCATAATTAAAACTCATGTATTTTATTTGCCCATCTGTCCCGGTTATTACACTGTTTAAATGATGTCCCTATTACAATTTACGATATTTTATTTAGAAATAAAGGTGCATTTTTTCAATTTGTGTCCATCACTACTTATAAGCTTATAATTTAAAATAATATAATAGCATTCTCTTGACATGCATATTTAAAAAGTTCAGACCCTTGGGTAACTATTTATGTTGTTTTTTTGTTTTTTTATTGTATTTTTTTTCCTTAATAAAAAATGTATGTGAGTAATTTTTGGTGTGGGAGGGAAACAGCCAATTTTAAATGTAAAAATAAGACAATTGTTTATTGAAAAATGTATGTGGGTGCAGTTTACTATTTGGCCACAAGATGGCCACAGTCAAAAAAGTCCTGGATGCGAACGATCTCACATCCAGGAACTAAAAGAACATGGAGAAGTTTCCTGGGGGGCAGAAATACCGCGCTCTCTCAATAGAAAGCGTCAGTTTTTTTGCGGGGAAGTTAGATCGGTGAATGGGAATTATATTCCCATTCACTGATTGGGGGGCTAGCGGCGGGCGGCGGGAGCACGTGCGGGCGCACCACCGATCGCGCGCACCACGCGGCGGCGGCAGCAGCAGAGCCTATCTGGACGAACTTACTCGTTTAGATAGGCTGAACTGGTTAAAGGTTATTATGCTGTTGTGTATCTTTTAGAGTAGAGAGGAAGTTCTGAGTCCAGGTCCACTTTAAGCATCAGAGACACTTCCTATCTCAGAAGCAGCCAGCTTGAGTAGACTCAGTACTATCATCACATCACAGCTGGACTACTGCAATGCCCTCTGTGCAGGCTTACATATAAGGACCGGTTTCCACTAGTGCCGAATTCAGCACAAATCTGCAGCATTTCCCCGCAGGCAAGAGGGATGGGGAAATGCTATCTATCTTTTCCAATGGCTTTGCCATCCAGATCGCACTGCTCTGCAAATCTAGGCGGCATATTGCAGATTTCTGCAGCACACACTGAATCCTTATAGCCATGCATGGCACAGCTTAGTGATTGTGGCTGTGTCCTCGCAATATAATGGGAGCCTTGGTTGAATCAGAAATGGCTGTGGCTCCTAGTGCAAACCAGACCTTGACATCATCTATGACTGTAAGTTTGGCTCAGTACTAGAAAAGATGAGACTACAATGGGATATCAGCTACTGATCGAAATGAAGTTTAATCCTTGATTAACGTTCCGCTTTAAGTTGGGAACCCTGAGGCCCCTTTCACACTGGCACGGTGTGTTACCCTGTTTTGCCACAGGGTAACGCTCAAGGGCCAAAAGCTATTTTTAGCATTGCGGTGCGATGCAATCATCACACCGCAGCACTCCTATACTGCCGTTAGCCAGTCTGTAACTGCCTGAGACTCCATCAGAGTAATGCATGTCCTTCCAGCTTATGTTCATAGTAAGATTTTAGTAGGAAAGGAATGCTCTATGTAGGCTCATAAGCATGGCATTGACTATGATTCAGTTGGTGCTAGGAGGCTAAGAAATGACCATGTAACCTTGTCCGGGCTGTTGGTTGTTTTTTTTCTGCAAATCTCTGACTGTAAAAACGACCTATGTCAATTTTTGTTTTGCTGGCGTGATGTTTGCTGGTCAGGGATTTAATAACGGAAATGATTTTGCTGAATGGACCACTATAGCAAAAACGTTGAAATACTGCTTCTTTTACAGTCTTTCATAAAATGACAGCAGAATAAAATTCTTAATATACTAGTGCCCTCCCCCCCCCCCCAAAAAAAAGCCACAGTGAAACTACCTGGGCTCCAAAAAAGCAGTATGCAATGAGATTACACAGTGCTGAACACAATCTCTGACCTGTTTACTTTTTGTTGATTTAGCAAAGACTTTAAATCGTTTAGGATTTTTTTTTACTTTTTGTGTTGGAAGGAGGTAAAGGCTAAGTGCTGGAGGAAAGTGGGGAGAGGTTAAGGAGTGGGACTACAAGGATTCGGATGGGGGAATCATTTCTTCTACAGGGGGGGGGGGGGCGCAAATCCACACATACACAAAGAAGAGCCCCTACTCCAAACTTCTTACCTCTCTGCTGCCGAAACAATGAAGACAACATTCACTTACCTTTATATAAAATGGGAGGTAGTGGTAGACTTACCTCCCCAATAGAAGACCCGAAGTTAAGTTTCAGTTCAAAACAAAGGCGCTTAGCTTCATTGAAACTAGTTGACCTAGTTGCTCCCTTAATTCCTGAGGAAGCATGATTGAGCCTGCGAAATGGGATGCATCGTGGAGTAGATGAATAAAGTTTTTTTTTTTAACTGAAACTAATATTTTGGGTCTTCTATTGGGGAGGTAAGTCCGCCACTACCGCCCATTATATATATTTTCATGTCCTCCATGCCACATAGGCACTAGGCTGAGTCATAGACACATTGTTGCTGTATGCTCCATCTCCTATTGCCTCATGAAGCGAGGTCACACCTGCGAAACGCGTTGCTTTCATGCTTTGACCCTTTGGAGTGTATATATATAAATACATTTGCTTTTTGATATAATAACCTGTTTTTTTGTCTGCTTGAAGGAGGTAAGTCCACCACTGCCTCCCCCATTTTTAAAAAAGTTTTAGCTACTTTTATCCTTTTGGCACCTCTGTTCATTTCCAAAATGTTACAGTACATGTCTACTGTGTTACGATTGTCCAACCTTAGTGGAGCGGTGTTTCTTCCTCCTTTTCCTATCTACAGAGAGCCACTTCTTCAATCTGAGTGGGGCCAGGTCACAGCTCCCCATCTGCTATGCCAGTGGTTGTCTGAGTGGTAACCCTTGTTTGTCAATATAACTAATCGTTCAGTAACTGATTCTGAACATTTTGTAATATACTAAACCATCAGGGGCTCTCAGTTTCCCTCCTTTGTCTGCTTACCTCTGAAGTTCCATTTATTTCACTGTCAATAAAGCTTGAAAAGGCAGAGAAAATCATAAAGGACACAAATACATTTTCACTGTACTACAAACCCTCTATGCTAATAGTGTGCATTGTGATAAAGGGGCCAGGAACATACTCTGTTTTAGTCATTTGTATTAGTTAACCACCATGCCAGTCCAGCATTATTAATGGCTAGCATATGTCAGTGCATGTTGCATCCAGGACTTGTCATTACCAAGTCTTACTTTGAGCTAAATAGCCACTTTGTTGCTGATTCCGTACCCCTTGTTATAGGATGTAAAGAGATCGAGCCCTTTCACCACTGTCAAATATTTGCAGCTGTTGCTTTTGTGATCAGATGTGAGCACATGCTTTAGTTATCACATCAATATGCAGATTTATCTGCTGTGATGGAGGTAATGTATGCACTGCTAGTTAAATCTTCACCACTATGTTCTTCAAGTGTGACATCACAGCCCCATTAGTCGATTGGAGCTCTTTTACCATATCAGCATATGAAATCTGAGGATGACCCAGACCTGAACTGGATTTCACACCTGGAGGTCGAGCAAGTATTTAATGATGTTTTCCCCACTGTTACAATGTCTAAACTTGTCATCTTATTATTTGGGGTTTTTGGTCACTCCCCTTCATTTAGCCCTTAGATTTGTGTTGGATTGGAAGCTGATTGAGAGTCACCCTGGCAGGAGGTCAGAACCTCATTCTGCTGCTACCAAGACCATTTCAATTTCATCTCAGCTTCCTCTGACCAATGTAATGAGAACATACTTCTATGGCTTTGTGCAATCTCAGTAAAATGCCTGCATTTCATAGAAAATATATATTATGTTAATGCACTGCATAATGTCCCGTTACATTTGTGCATGTGGCCTTTCTGCAGAGGCTCAATGCTTTACATGCATTATTAAAGCAGCTGGGTGAACTACTTACTATTACTGCTAGTATCTCCAATTGCCCAACACAAACAGCACTCACACCATGATATTTGCTACTAAATAGCCTATAGCAAACCCAACTACAGAGTGTGCAGTGAGGAACATATGCTGACTGCTATAGCTGTGAGTCATATGATCAACTGGCCAGCAGTGGGGGAGAGAATAGGATCTGTAAAGGAACACTATCACAAAAAATTGTAAAATGTAAAATTCTTGAAAAAACATGAATAAAAAAGTACATTTCTCTTAGAGTAAAGAGAAAGCACTCTACTGAGGGACTGCTGGACCCGCACCAGTTCGCGTACAGAGCGAACAGGTCCACAAATGACGCCATCAACATCTGCTTGGAGCACGTCTATGATCACCTGGATAGACCGGACTCCTACGCCAGGATCCTCCTACTGGACTTCAGCTCAGCATTCAATACTATCAGCCCTAAAATACTTCAGGACAATCTCGCTGCGCTAGGAGTCCACCACACCCTACGCCTGTGGATCACGGACTTCCTCACCAACAGGTCCCAGGTCGTTAGGTTAGGCACCATCTCCTCACAACCTAGGATCACCAACACAGGGGCCCCACAAGGCTGTGTCCTGTCGCCGTTCCTGTTCTCTCTGTATACGAACAATTGCAAATCCACTTCGGACTCGGTAAAAGTAATCAAATTTGCCGATGACACGACCATTGTGGGTCTCATCACCAAAAACGATGAGAAGGCGTACCGCCACCAGGTCGAAAGCATATGCAGCTGGTGCAGAGAGAACGGTTTGGTCCTAAACACAGCAAAAACGGTGGAGATGATTGTTGATTTCAGGAGGAGCGCTTCTACCCCGCCTCCAATCCACATGGATGGCATGGAAGTGGAAAGAGTCCCCAGTGTCCGCCTACTGGGCACAACTATCTCCAATGACCTGAGGTGGAACACCAACACGACCTCAACACAGAGGAAAGCCCAACAGAGACTTTTCTTTCTCCGCCAACTGAAAAAGTTCGGTATGGCCCAAAAACTGCTGACAAATTTCTACTCAGCCACGATCGAATCCGTCCTATGCTCTTCCATCCTGGTCTGGTACACCAGCTCCTCCGCCAGCGACAAGCTCAAACTGCAGAGGGTCATCAAATCTGCAGAGAGGATCATCGGAAGATCCCTTCCCACTCTGGACCTCCTCTACCACTCCAGGCTGAACACCAGAGCATTAAAGATCGCCAACGACCCCTCACACCCAGGCTACCGCTTCTTTAATCAGCTCCCCTCGAGCCGGAAGCTCCGGTTCCGATCCATCTACACCAGGACCTCAAGACATAAGAACAGTTTCTTTCCCTCTGCTGTCAACCTCCTGAACTCTCGCCATGGAAATGCCTATCCCCACCCCAAAATACCAAGACGCACTGAGGCACTTTGCACATAGCTCAAGCGTACTTTTTTTGGTTGTTTTTTTATTGTATTGTAACTTATGCCATTGTCTCCCTCTGCATACATGTTCTTTAATGCTCTGTTTTTCTGTATAATGTTCTGTTACTACTGCATGTCCTCTATCTGTAACTACTGTGTACCGTGTATCAGTACCCTGTAAGTGCCAAGCCCAATTCCGGGCACGACCCAGTCGTGCTTGGCGAAATAAAGTTTCTGATTCTGATTCTGATTCTGATTCTGAGTAAAATAAGCCATAAATTACTTTTCTCCTATGTTTCTGTAACTTACAGAAGGTTGTAGAAATCTGACAGAATATACAGATTTTGGATTAACCCATCTCCTCATAAGGGATTCTCAGAGTTTTCTTTGTTTTTAAAATTACTTAGTTAACCTTCCTGGCGGTAATCCTAAACGTAGTTCGGGGTAAGCCGTGCAGGAGGTTTTCTCAGGCCCTGCTGGGCCGATTTGCATAATTTTTTTTTTGCTGCACGCAGCTAGCACTTTGCAGCTAGCACTTTGCTAGCTGCGTAAGCACACCGATCGACGCTGCCCCGCGCTCGATTGCCGCTATCCGCCGTGCCGCCCCGCCCCCCCAGACCCCGTGCGCTGCCTGGCCAATCAGTGCCAGGCAGCGCTGAGGGGTGGATCGGGACTCCCAATGACGTCTCGACGTCGGTGATGTCATCCCGCCCCGTCGCCATGGCGACGGGGGAAGCCCTCCAGGAAATCCCGTTCTTTGAACAAGATTTCCTGATCGGAGATCGCCGGAGGCGGGCGGTGGGATGCCGCTGCATAGCGGCTATCATGTAGCGAGCCCTGGGGTCGCTACATGATTTAAAAAAAATAATTAAAAAAGACTGCTGCGCTGCCCCCTGGCGGATTTTAATAGACCGCCAGGAGGGTTAATTGTAGTTGCTCAGTCCGACTGCCAGAATAGTGTGCAAACAGGTGGGGGCCTGCATCTTTGTATAGATCCTTTTCAGGGAGTGCTTTTGTAAAAAATAAATTAAATACTGAGAATCCCCCATTAAGAGATGGACTAGTCAAAAGCATGTCTGTTCTGACAGATTTCTACTAACTACTGTAAGTGATGGCAAAATAGGAAAAAAGTAATTTATAGCTCATTTTACTCTGGAAGAAATGTACTTTTTATTTATATGTCTTTATATATATATTTTTTTTTAAATTTTAAAAATGTTCATGATATTGGTCCTTTAACCCAGAAAGCACAACGAGATTGGTTTGTCATTTTGTAAAATGACAAGATGGACAGATGACCCAAATAGCATCAATAGCATGCCGGGGCATAACAATAGCCCCTGTAACCTCTGCCATCATGGGGGGAGGCGGGCTGTGGGCTAAGGAGGCCCGTTTCTGGGGTGAGATGCAGAGCACAGCAGCGGAGTATTTTACATTACATATTTTCAGTAGAACCACTGAAGTCTCTGAAAATACATATTTTTTAAAAACCTCTTTAACCTGCCTGGCGTTCTATTAAGATCGCCAGGCTGGCGACCGGACAGTTTTTTTTAATAAAAAAAAAACTATTTCATGCAGCCAACTGAAAGTTGGCTGCATGAAAGCCCACTAGAGGGCACTCCTAATCCGTAGATATTTGATTGTTAACAATTTAAATTTTTAGATCCAAGAATTCCAAGCTGTTGCCCCCCCATGTTGTGGTGAGGTGGAGATTGATACTATTCTGATTTAGGGCAGCTATCCAATCTTCAAACTCATTTCGTTTCCCCGCCCATATTATCAGGATGTCGTCAATGTATCTGGCCCAGAGGCGGACCCAAGCGGAAACTCCTCCCCTCCCGGAAAAAACCTGATCCAACTCCCAGCGCCCCATGAAGAGGTTAGCATAGGTGGGGGCCACAGGGGTCCCCATCGCAGTGCCAACCTCCTGATAGTACCACCGGCTGTCGAAGAGGAAGGAGTTACCGGTCAGGACCGCCTCCAGGCCAGCCAAGACAAACTTATTCTCCTCTGGCTTTTCCCCCAACAGGGGCAGAAACGACCGTACGGCCTCCAGACCATCTTTGTGATGTATCCTACTGTAAAGGGAGGTGACATCCACACTAGCCAGCTGGAAGTCTTCCTCCCATTCCACCTCCTGAAGTCGGAGAAGTACCTGTGTCGAGTCGAGGATGAAGGATGGTAAGGCCTCCACCAGTGGTCTCAATTTAAAATCCAGGAATTGTGAGTTTGGGGATGTGGCGTTTCAGTTAGGGATTTGATGTTAAAGAGGTTTTTGAAAGAAAAACCTGTATTTTGCGAGTGTCATGCTCACCAGCAGACATGCTGTCTGGTGAGGCTTAGCTTCGTGCAGATGAACTCCCAAAGATGCAGACGCCCAGGTTTTGATGCAAAGTGATGTTTTATTTACAGTGAAGGTATATAGATGAAAAACATTCAAAGTAGATTCCAAGCAGTTCAGGAACAAGCATGCAACATTATGCTCATGAAGCAGCTTTGCAGGAGTATTTACCCAGACAGTATTAATAGCTTCAAGTCCACCAGCAGGTATGTAGATATTCATCCAGAACTCAGCATACAGGACAGGAGCAAACACACGGGCTATAACTCCATGATCTCAGGCAGGACTGGAGCAAACACACAGACTATAAATCCAAGAATTCAGGCAGGACAGGAGCAAGACACATGTATGACTTCAAGGACTCAGACAAGAGCAGGCCACAGGATTCTCTTGGTAAGGACGGGAACAAGGACAGAGGCTGCACAAACAGGGAGGACAATTAATGCGACAGCAAAGGTTGCTGGAAAGTCTGGATCCTAAATGCTCCACTAACGAAGCAATCACCTTGCAGGTGATCAGACACTCCCACGCAATCTCACTGCAGTAAGACTGAATCCAATGCAAAGCCAGCCCATAGCTGCAGTGAGAAACAGAACTGGGAATCCTCACAGACTTGCATACAATTTCATTGCAGTAATGTGCAGACTGAAACAAATGCAAAGTCAGCCCACCACTGCAATGACAGGCAGAACTGGGGATACTTACAGAGAGACTTCAGAGTCTCTTTAATGTCATGTGTGTTACTGGGTTAACAAGCACATTGCTGTGGTAACCAACAGCATAACGTGCATTACCATAGCAACATGCAAATTAACCCGGTAATGCAGATGGTGCTATATAACAAAACCCAGTCTTTAGTCCTAGTTTTGCCATGTCTTCCTATAGTACTTCTGAAAGGCTTAAAGAGGCTGTGCATACAACAGTTTTGTTGTGTAAGATGTTTTACTTTATCCAGCATTATTGCTTTCCATTCCTCTGTGCTGCTTCTCCTCTTTCCGTAGCAATAGTCTTCTAGCTGTTGTAAATTGGTTAGTTCGCTGGCAGAAAAAGCACAGCTAAATTATCAGTTCTACTATCAGAGACAATAGTAGACATGGAAAACGATGACTTTCCTGCATAAGGAGCTGCTCATGCTGCAGTTGTATTTCTGTGCAGCTGTTTTCAGTTCCCATTATTGTTGATCGAACACCCAGATATTCGGGTTCGGGTCGGCTCGACCGAACATGGTCCAGATGTTCGGCATATTCGGCCGAACACCGAACCTAATTGAAGTCTATGGGGACCCAAGCATGGGGGCTGGAGGGGATGCAGCATGAGGGGAAAGCCATGGCCAGCTTAAGTTAGTGCACTGAGCGGGGTGGGCAGATATATGTGTGGGCAGCGGCAGGCAGATACATACCTTCCGTGCGCTCCACCGCGTACTCCTCGCTGTAGCATCTGACGTCACTTCCGGCAGATACATACCTTCTGTGCGTTACATCGCGTACTCCTCGCTCTAGCGTCTGAGGTCACTTCCTACAAGTGACGTCAGACGCTAGAGCGAGGAGTACGCGGTGGAATGCACGGAAGGTTTGTATCTGCCCGCCGCTGCCCACACATGTATCTTCCCATCGCTGTCTGCCTCGCACAGTGCACTAACTTAAGCTGGAGGTTAGCACAGAGGGGAGAGTCCAGAGGTGAGGGAGGGGGGGGGACCGTCCCCCCTCCCCGCCGACTGTGGCCATGGCTTTCCCCTCATGCGTCGTCCCCTCCAGGCCCCCCCCCCCCCCCCCTATGAGGTGCTCGGCTGAGTTCAAGCCGAACCCGAACACCCCGATATTCAGGGAATAACGGACAGTGGTGAACACTGTTCGATCAACACTAGTTCCCATGTGCTGTAAATATGCAGACCAATGGTATTACTGCAGGGAAAGCAGGTTCTGCAGCTGCAGGAGTCCCAGGGCCAGAAAGTGTCCTTCAGGTTCCCAGTGGGTGGGAAGGCTTCTTTTTAGGTGAGGTGCAGGTCACTTTAGTGATACTAATTGAAATGTCTATTTTTTGGGGGTTGTTGGGTGTGAGCACAAAGGAGTTCTCCTTTGTGAGATTACCCAAATACTGTAATTTGTCAATAGCTTTCACTACCTACCCTAGCCCTAAACTCAGACCTTGACCTTTGCCTAGCCCTCATGCTTTCTTTACATGCCTTGTCCTTGAAAGCCTCTTCTTAACACCAACCATCCTTTATTAGCATTAATAATAACTCTTTTACTGCCTAGTACCTAACACTACACTGATCTTCCCTCTATGCCTAATCCTAACATCTACCTTTTAAATAAAGGTGGCCATACACACATACATTTTCCTATTCGATTCCCTGTGTATTCGATCATTCTGACCAAACATTGATTGAAAAAAACACATATATCCAGGCACATCACCTCTAGTTAGGACATTAAATAAGTTATTAAGGAAAGGGAGGTGCTGACGGTGGTGTGGCCAGAAAATAACAAAAATCTATTAACCCTTTGCACTTTCGCATGCAAATGTTCAAACAAATGCATTAACAGATTCACTCATCCAGGCACCACTGTTATCCCTACAGCTAAGTTAAAAGCCAGGGTCTTACTTCACAGAAGAATGCATTCTCTTGCTTAGTCACCTACACTGCGCAGAAGTACCCAGGTAAACGTAGGTAGAGTTGTCGCGAACAGTTCCCGAACCGTTCGCCAGCGAACATCTCTGCATCACTGGGCTCTGTACTACTTCCGGGTCGCTATGACCCGGAGTAGTATGTCTGCACTGGCCCGGCGGTGGTCGTCCTAGATTGCGCTTCTGTTGCCGGGCACTTTCTGCGCATGTGCGTGACGTCATGAATTTTTGAGAAAACATGTTTAGTTTGAGACAAAGGTATTAATAAAATGAATGATTTGGATAACTTAGACATCAATTGGAAATGTAATCAACAAAAGTAATAATTGCCACTGTATCCTAATTAGACTTAGTATCAGTGGCATAACCAAGGAGCTTGGGGCCCCAGTGTGAGTTTTACATATGGCCCCAGTACCCTATTAATATGGAGCCCCAAAACCTACTAAGGGCAGCTGCAGTGTCCAAGAGGTGTGATCAGAGTAAGGAAACAGTTTGTTAAGCATTACCACTAGACAATGCAAATAAAGAGGTGTTCATTTCCAGCACAGCACCAATGAAAAGCAAATACGATGGTTTAAGGAGGGCCCCACATGTGTTTGTGGATGCTTTGTCATATATTTAGGGCAAAAAGTTAGTTTTATACAAAGAAACTAGCAAAGAATTATGGGTAGGCTTCAAAAATTGGTGTTAACATACTGATTTCAAGAAAGTGTCCATTGGTATAAGACTATGATGTTGCTCACCATTTGGAAAACCATTGTTTTCCTTTTTTTAACCATGGAGTAGTATTGGAAACGTTTGAAGAATAACTCCAATTTGTATAAATAAAAGACTGCGATGTGCAGGTGTAAAGCTCAAAAACCTCTCTCAGCCTATATACTAATTATGTCTTTGTAAGTAAGCAGGAATGCCTGTTAAGCAAACCTGACAATGTCTGTGAAATTAGTAAGACTACTGAATAGCAATTCACTTATAATCTTTACAGCGATTTCCCCCTTTCTTTTATTCTGCAATAGACTTCTCAAGGGTCCTCTCTCAACAAATTCTCCTGTCTCCCGGCTCTCCAATTACTTTGAGAAGCTTGTCAGTCTTATGTTGTTCCAAAAGACAGTTTAGAATTTCTAAAAAGAGTTACATTTTTGCTACAAAAGCATTCAAAAACTATAAATTAAAAAAAAAAAAAAACAATCTTGAGTGTGAATTTTAGTTTAAATCTCCCGAAATGCAGTACAAATAAATAATTGAAGCCTTCGGTTTTTGTAAACTGGTGAAAGAAATAAGAGCTATTTTCAATAGGGATTATTAGTGAATACTCTCCTGTCAGATTGTCTCCCTTTTATCTCAGGTCCTCGCATCTGCATCTATAATGAAAGGAAACTTTCACTAAACAATAGGAAGCTTAGTCTGATTACTTCCATCAAGATGCGGAACCAAACCACCTTAAGAACTCTTTTGGAAAGAGGAGACTGTTGGTTCATGGGGCTCCAGTGTAGGGAAAGAGCCAAGACAAAAATCTGCCAAGTCAATGTTCTTGAGCAATGAGAGGAAAGAGAAGTGGCTCCTGTGGTCAATAGATTTATTGCAGCTAATAGAGCATGGTGGTCCTTGTAAGGCTGAAGAGATCTATCTTTTTAATGAGTCTGACAGCATTTTCCACTAGTATGCTAGCAATACAGTACTTCTTTGTGGACAGCAAGGTGACCTCCTATAAATTTCAGGTTCTGAAAAGGAAAGAAAACACATCTCAAGACTTTAGTGCTGCGGAGGTCTGAAGAAGCCCTTCACAGATTATGAAAAAAAAATGTCTTAACGGAAGAGGAGACCAGGAACGCTGGTTCAATGTACTGTTAAGTACGAGTTAAGACTTTGTTTGTGCATCTGCCCCACGATGAAGATTCCCAGCGATGTCACACAAGCTCTGTGCTCATATTTCTCTTTACATTTTGAAGAAATAATCCATCCTTAAATAAGAAAGTATACAGTTAAACTCAAGGTCAAAGGGTTATTCTGCATCTAGATTTACATATTAAGTTAATCAAAAGATTAATGACTTGAAGATGAAGACATTGCAGATAGGAATTACTTTTGTTTCAGAAGGTTTTGTCTCTAGAAAAAAAAAAACCACAGAAAGGAGCATAACACTCAGTGAATGAGGGATCAACATAACTGAATAGGCATGTGCAGTATGATACAACATTAGAGGAGTGAAGACATTTTAGTAGTTATGGAATACCGGTAGTTTGCTGAATATTTTTGAAATAATTTAAGTATACCAGACCCAAGGCAAAGCTACCTAAGGTAAGTGTAGAGATATGTTTATGCTGGATCCACATACCTTTGTGGGTTCCCCTTGGTCACCGTAATCGCTCCTTAAAAAATTAGACTTTTGGCAAAAGGACAGGTTAGTGAATGGGGAGGGGAAGAGGAGTGAATAGTAGTGGGTAGGAGGGAATATCACCGCAAGCCTGCCTCTTCCTGTCTGAAAATACGACCTCTGCTGAAAGTCACATTTTTCAAAGAGTGATTACAGCGATCAGGGGGAATAAGGAGTGGAATGGAAAACGCCCAAAGGTATGTGGATCCAGCATGAATACCTCTGTGCTTACCTTAGTTAGATTTGTATTGAGTCAGATATACTTTAATAAGCTACATCTCTAAGGAAAACTCTGGTCAGATATTTCATGTTCTTGCATAAACACTATTTACTGAAAATGGAATTTTAAATATACTACAATAGACACCTTTACAACTTAAAGGGGCGCTACAGTGAAAAACTGTAAAATTTTAAATATGTGCAAACATATACAAATAAGAAGTACATTTTTTCCAGAGTAAAATGAGCCATAAATTACTTTTCTCCTATGTTGTCACTTACAGTAGGTAGTAGAACTCTCACAGAAGTGACAGGTTTTGGAATAGTCCATCTCTTTATAGAGATGGACTAGTGGACCAAGCACTGAAAAGTATGCTTCCAAGTTAGTACTGAGCATGTGCAAACAGTCCACCGCAGTTAATAATGTGTATAACGCACAGCATGCAGTACTTTCTAATAATGCTACACGTTACACACAAATGCAACATGTGCACTGTGAATGTCGCATAGACTTACTATCGCTGTGCGTCTGTCCATGTTAAAACATTTTCTAACGTGCGACTTTAACGCTGCACTGTGAAAGGGGCCTTAAACTTGAGCTATAAACTCTTTTGGGCAGTGACTTCCTTCCCCGCAGTGTCATGATTTTATCATTCTCATTTCAAATTTGTAATTAAACCCCCTTATTTAATGTCCAAACATATTATTAACCACTTGAGGACCCACCCTTTACCCCCCCTTAAGGACCAGCGCTGTGCTGAGTGATCTGTGCTGGGTGGGCTCTGCAGCCCCCAGCACAGATCATGTAGCAGGCAGAGAGATCAGATCACCCCCCTTTTTTCCCCACTAGGGGGATGATGTGCTCATGCCTGCATGTGGCTGGCGGGGGGGGGGGGGGCAGCTCAAAGCCCCCCTCCGCGGCGAAATTCCCCCCTCCCTCTCCTACCTGCTCCCCCCCCGGAGATCAGGGCTGCACAGGACGCTATCCGTCCTGTGCAGCCAGTGACGGGACGTCCCCTGTCACATGGCGGCGATCCCCGGCCGCTGATTGGCCGGGGATCGCCGATCTGCCTTACGGCGCTGCTGCGCAGCAGCGCCGTACAAATGTAAACAAAGCGGATTATTTCCGCTTGTGTTTACATTTAGCCTGCGAGCCGCCATCGGCGGCCCGCAGGCTATTCACGGAGCCCCCCGCCGTGAATTGACAAGAAGCAGCCGCTCGCCCGAGCGGCTGCTTCCTGATTAATCAGCCTGCAGCTGGCGACGCAATACTGCGTCGCTGGTCCTGCAGCTGCCACTTTGCCGACGCGCGGTATGAGTGCGCGGTCGGCAAGTGGTTAACAAAGTTACACAAATATGTTGGTGCTTTATAATAAAATCAGAATAACACATTATTATTATTATTAGTGTTGCTGTTGTTGTTGTTATAGTTATCACTATTCAGTACATATGTTTGTGTATTTTACTGGATATGTGATATAAGTAGACACCCTAACACTGGATAGAAGAGCCACACCATATACATAGTCAGATAATAGCATTCTAATACGTATTTAATATATGCTGCTGGTATAAGAAAGGAAACCTATTACTCCAACAAATATATCATGAATATCCTTTGGGAAACCATTTCATATTAGGGCAGTTATTGTACTTTTATGCAGCTTTAAAATACATATGCAGAGGCTTTGAGACAGAAAACATGTGCATAGCAATTGAAATGTGCATTCAGAGGCGCTAAATTCATTCAAAGTGAGATCGCCATTCCACTTTCTTACCATGTGGCTGGCTTTTCATAAATATGTATATTTTTTTTTTTTCTGTCTAAAAATAATTGGATGAGGGAAAACATAAAATGGCATTGAGACTTCTTTCAAATTGATATCCAGGAGATAAGGGCTATTTGCAAGGGCCATAACGAATTCCAGTGAATTGTTTGGTGACTCTTATACTATTCAATTTCTCCACCAACTCCAGTAAGGACATTAACCTTCACAACACTGACTTTTATTGCAGTGGTACATGGCAGGCAAGGGATTACAAAAAAACAATCATCTAAGTACCCCGAGACGCCCCAAGACACCGCGAGCAACATCCCTGCAGCATTTCCGCTCTTATGCTTAAATACTGTTTAGTTTTCACCTGGAGTGTCAGTCCCCATGGTGTAAGCATGTTTTATAGAATTCTCAACCTTTAACTTAACCTGTAGGGTTTCAGAGCTTTCCTCTGTCTGAGGCCCTAGGTCTGGTGCCTTTCAGCTACGATGTTCTCATCTTCCGTGACCTTGAGAATACATTCTCGGGCACTGTAAATGTAAGCATTACAAAGATATGTTTATACAATTATATTATCCTTATCATCATCATCAATAATACTAATATTTTAGCTAAGCAAAATAATGCTAATAATACAAATGTTATGCAAATATAGATAGCTTGGAAATATACCAATCAAATGCAGCCTCTGCTCCTTCATTTGATTGGTCTGTTTACTAGCTGTAAAAATATGGACAAAATTTGCATGGACTCAGAATTATTAGCATTTCATTAACAATTCCTAAAGATAACGAATAGAGATGGCAATGCAGAGGAGAACTCATGGAGAAGCATGTGATCAGTTTAATCAGCTGATTAATTTGTAAGGTTCTAATTTGCTCTAATGACTTCCTGGTTTAACGCATGATCAGCACCAGCAAATCCGAGCCTTACAAATCTATCAGCTGACCAAACTGATCACATGCTTCTCCTTGAGTTCTCCTAACTTAGTATTGCCATCCCTAATGATGAATAATACTACTTCTGTTATCACTACATCTGCTGCTGTTGCTATAAATAAAAGGACAAATAATAATGAAATAATACTTTTGAAAAAAATATAGCTTAAGCGGTAGTAAACACTGTATGTATAATTTTATTCTGTAAAACATAAAAAAATAAAAACAAAATAAATACATAGAAATGTAATATAATACTTTAATAAAATATTAATTTAGTGAAAATATCTAAGGTTCACCTCATCTCTTGCCACTACTTCCCCCCTCCCATTACCACTGTCATGTAAGCCAGACACCTGACAGAAAGACAGTTTTGACATGTTACAACACTCCTGAGCCCAAGGATTTATGCCTCATAAATTCCTTATGCCATCCTCAGTCACCTCAGCCCATTTTTAATAAAATCTCATCCCTCAGAGCACAGGCTGTTATCGCATTCCATGAAACTATTTATGGCCTTATATTAGAAAAGATAGAAATAAATAAATAAAAAGAAGTGTAATGATATGGTATGTTTGGAGAAAAGCAGGGGAGCTCACAGAGCCATCGGGTTTTAAATATTTCCCTGCTAAGTTCCTGTGTCTTGTGGCCTGATGCATTCACGCCATAATGAAAGTGAGGGAGCCTTCTCTGCTGATTGCTCCTTCATCTGACAGTGATCCATCTTGTTTATAGGGAATATCAAGAAGTAGGACCATCTGCGATACCAAGAAACACAATTACCTTGCAAGGCGAAGTAGCTTGGATTTCTTTCAGTGCATTACATCTTAACACTAAATCAGAAGGAACACATGGGGCCTAATTTAGCTGCACCTTCTTTTCTTATAATTTAATTACAAGTGTGAAGTTATTATGTGTAATTCCTACCCGAAAGGAAAAAAATAAAATGGATTGATCATTTTTTATCGGCTTACTCCTTCAGATGCTGCAATAATGACAACAGAAATGAGAAATAAATAATTATTTAAGAATAACCTTCTTTAAAAATGATATGTTAAAATATGTCTTATATATATATATATATATATATATATATATATACCGTGGAGCTTCTGACATAATCAACATACCTGTGCATATTTTTATAAAATTAAGAGTAGTCATGTATGTATTAGACTTTAAACTGGTGAATGTTGGCTAGTGCCCGGTATATATTTTAGTCAATAAATATCTCAAGATGAGAGACCAATGAGCAAGTAAACACAATATAAATTGAAGCAATAAACTGATGACAAAAAAATATATATAAAAATTATTATTCCATGCACCTTGCCAACAAATATGATAAGGTATCAACAAGAAAGAGAATTGGCTCTTGGGGGCATGAAAAAATATATATAAAGTTTATTATAATACAATACACATATTAAACCTATTAAACCTATAGGTGCATGATTTGCATGATCTGATGAACTGCATCCTTATCAACCTTGCTGTGGAGATGAAGGCATGTTGAAAAGCATTTTGTGACATATGATTAGCTTCACTTACAAAATAATCAATCTTTTTTGAATTGCCTTGGAACTGGACATTTTGGAAGTTTTTTGGGGGGACTGCAGCCCCTTAATGATCTGGTGGAATTAAAAAGCCCATTTGGGGTAGGATTTTGATTTTAATCATTTCTGGGGGGAGGGGGGGTGGTTGTGATTGAGGAGTGTATTTATAGGTTTAATATGTGTATTGTATTATAATAAACTTTATATATATATTTTCATGCACCCAAGAGCCAATTCTCTTTCTTGTATATATTTTAATACTGACATCATGTTAGCATCCCTGCATCAGCTGGAAGTATGTTGTCTAAAATAACCCAGAAGAAAATGTGTTAGATATCTTAAAAAAGCAACTATACAGTATGTTTTAGCTTCACGTCATCATAATGTATAAGTATAGAACATAAAGATATCTAAGAGATGTAAGTGAGAACAAAATAATATAAAAATGCAGCAGATTCACTTACAATATTAGAAAGCCCATTCAGGTTATTTTCTTTTAAATATAAAAGTATTAATGCTAGTTCTACTTCAAAAACAATAATACAATCTTAATATATGTACATGAATGGTTTAATTTTGTAAAATGTTTTTTGCTAAAAGAAAAAAGTTTTACTGTTGCTGGTAAGCTTACTAAAGGAAAAAAATGAAAGCTTCCAGAAGAGAAAGAAAATAAATGATGTTAGCAGACACATGTTCACAGTCTGGAATTTATTAATATACATAATAACTGTAAACATAAAGCATTCAAAACCATGTCTGCCAAATTTAGACAAATTTGAAAATAATGTATTCCTGTCTGAAGCCTCTCACAAATTGTGTGTAATGGGCTAATGCTTTTATTATGCACCTGCTCATCTGCTGAGAAGATTATGAAAGAAAATACAATGAAACCTATGGATTCTTTATGTGGTCTATTCTATAAAAGGCATTCTACCATTTCCTCCACTAATGAGAACATATAAGAAGAAAAAGAGGAATTCAGGACAGCTGTACTGTTTTTATTGGGTTTTGCAGTATCTTATATGTTTCTGGTTGAAGGAGCTATAAAAGTTATAGCTTACATTTAACCTTTGGCAATGGCAATTCTATAATGTTTAATGAATATTCATATGCCTAATTTTAGTTTTATTGTAGAAACCATTGGCATGGTGTTACTGATGTGAGCTAGGAGTACTAAAATGACAAATGTTTTTATAAGTAGGGATTTGTAAAATGTACTTCCCATTAGAGATGTTGTGAACATCGAATTTGACGTTCGCGAACAGCTCACTTCTGCAAATGTTCGCGAACATACTCACTGCCATAGACTTCAATGGGCAGGCGAATTGTAAAGCCTACTGTCTCTGGCCACAAAAGTAATGGAAAAGTTGTTTCAAGGGGTCTAACACCTGGACAGGGGCATGCCAGAGGGGGATCCATGCCAAAAGTCCCACCCCACATTACAGAGTTGACGCAAAGTCGGGTTTTAATCCCTGAAGGGCAGAAATCACATTGCATTACATTAAAGTGGACCCACATTAAAAATACAAGATTTCAGAAATAAAATCTATTTTCTAACTTATAATAATAAATAGCAGCCTTGATTGAAGATTACAAATATAAAATATTTTACATTTATTGGAGGAACCCCTCCCTTCCTTTCATATTGCCGGGACAGAATCCAGCAGACTGGTGGAGGAGATAAAAAACAAAAACAAAACACAGGCTGCTACTGATGATGTCATGGGGGAGGCGATATCAGCTTGTGTGAGATGTCACATAGACGACGCCCCTGTGAGGGAGGGTAGCTGATGACAAACACACCCATTATCTGAAACAGCACGGTGGGCAGCACGGTGGCGTAGTGGTTAGCACTCTTGCCTTGCAGCGCTGGGTCCCTGGTTTGAATCCCAGCCAGGTCAACATCTGCAAGGAGTATGTATGTTCTCCACGTGCCTGCGTAGGTTTCCTCTGGGCACTCCGGTTTCCTCTCACATCCCAAAAACATACAGATAAGTTAATTGGCTTCCCCCTAAATTGGCCCTAGACTATGATACATGCACTACACAATACATACATAAACATATGACTGTAGTAGGGATTCGATTGTGAGCTCCTCTGAGGGACAGTTAGTGACAAGACAATATACTCTGTACAGCGCTGCAGAAGATGTTGGCGCTAAATAATAATAAGAATAAAAACTACTACTAAGCTCAAAAGTAATGGCTGCCACATGTATAACCCTAGTTATGAAAAGAGAAAGGGTGAAAAGCATGCACTGAAATACTTATAGGCTTGAAGAAGTGTTTATTTATCTTTGTATGTGTGTGAGTGGTGCAACTAAATATTTTGAATTTAAAAAATGTTTGGCTTGGGTCCGCTTTAATGAGGCAACAACAATAGCAGTATTGAGCACACAGCTCTGGGTGTGGGCTGTGGAGAGTCACACACAGAGAAATGCAATAGTACTATCAGAATACAGTGAAATAATACTGCCCTGGAGTGGAACTGTGCCTGCAACTTAATGAAGCAACAGCAGTAGTGTGCACACATCTCTGGGTGTCAGTGGGCTGTGGAGTGTCACACACAAAAAGAAACACAGGAGACTGATGTACTAGCCCTCAAAAGGGCTATTTCGGATGCTTTCACAGCAAGTAAGGAACAAAAACACAAGCCTAGCTAATGCTTTCCCTACCTATCTGCAGCAAGTCTGACCCTGCTCTTACTAACAGTCAGCAGCCAGCAGAGAATGAATCCAACATGGCCACCGCAACTGCTTTTTAAATGAGGGGGTGGGGGTCCAGAAGGGGGTGATAGCTGATTAGCTGCAATGTGCCTGCTGACTGTGAGGTAAGGGGTCAAAGTTTGGCTCCATGATGATGGTGGGTCAAACACACCATATGTTCGCCGTGAACGTGAACAGCGAAAATTCACCAGGAACTGTCCACCAGCGAACTGTTCGGGCCGTCTCTATTTTCACATTCACATACATTTTAAAGAAAAACAAGACATTTATTTAAAGTGGACCTGAACTCTTGCACAGGACAAGGAAAAGATAATGCACCCTGTAAAAGAGAAATGCACCCTGTATGTACTTAGAGAGTTTAGCCTGTTTAATTCCCCCTCATTTGTGTCTAAGCACAAGTTGTATTTTGATCTCTCCCCTGTGTCACATGACTGCCCGTGGGAGAGATGGCAGATAAGCTCATTTGAAAGCACAGGCTGTTAACAATATGTCTGCTTCCATGAAACCAGGAAGTAGAAAGTGCAGATTTTTTTTTAATTTTTTTTAAGGTTATTATGCTGTTGCATAACTTTTAGAGCAGAGAGGACGTTCTGCGTTCAAGTTTGCTTTAAAAATGTGAAAGTCATCAATCAGTTAAATTTAGTGCAAGTATTTGGCTTTAATATACTGTAGAAAAGCATCTCTTTTTGCTAGAGGTGATTTTGGTATTGGGCATTTGGCCATTATATAGTTGAAATGCTATGCACCACTTTCAGTTTTGAGGGTTCATTTTCACAATAAATTTTGGCACCATGGATACATATTACATATTAGAAATGCATGACACTAAAGATAACAGGAGATGGACGTCTATCAGAGCTGACAGTTGAGGCCTCTACACATGTACGAGGAATGCTGTCCGGTGGGGATCGGTATTTGATTCCTTCAGACAACATTGCAAGGCCTAGCCTGACAGATGCATCACTAGCCTGCAGACTAGCGTCATGCTCTGTGGGGGGTGGAGGGCCAATAGAATGGTGTGGGTGTCATGCCACATAGAAGGCAGGAAAGCGGGAAGAACAATTCTCTTGAACATGGCTCAGCCAAAGAAATTGGCTGGGTCAGATAGCAGGCCGAGCAGCTGAGAGGGGCGGGGGCTGCTGTATACATGCAGGATTCTCAGCAGAGGTGATTGTTATTGGCTGCCTTGGCCAAATTTCATCTAGCGTGTATACTACATTTTAGATTTGGAGGGTTAGTGTCAGGGGATAGGGCAGGAGCTACCTTTAGTTTTTAATGGACCACTGTTACAAATTAAACTGTGACCAATAGAACCATTTTTTTTTTTGCTGGAACATAAATCCTTGCTTTGAATGCCATATCCTTAACTGCCCTGGCTTTGGTGATGGACCATACTACTGTAATGCACTGTGGGGGAACATTAGCAGCTTGCTACACAGCTGCTTTAGCTCATCTCCCCCAGCATTATAGTCCTTCCTAATAGCTGCACTTGGGGACACTGCAGGAGCACCTGTCACACTGACTGGTGACGTCACTGCTGCATGTAGCGATAGCCAGTAGAGGTGACCTTCAGTATCACATCTCTACAAGCATTTCTAAGGGTAGCAGTCTCAGAGCCTCGGCAGATGGGCAGTGGGCAAGACCTTGTGCTTCTCTCTGGGAATTCCTGGTTGTCCTCAATCCCCCTTTACCAAAAATGGTCTCACAACGAAATCCCCAGCAGGAATACTTGAATTCCTGAGCCCCAAGCACTTACTACAAAACAGTTAGCTAAATACAGAGCATGAATAACAATAACAATAATATTTATATAGCGCTTTTCTCCCTGGGGACTCAAAGCGCTGTGACCCTGCATTATGCAGTCTCAAAGGCTCGGGAAAAGAGGTGAGTTTTTAGCCTTTTTTTAAAGCTGTCCAGAGAAGAAGCCTCTCGTACTGATTGTGGAAGTGAGTTCCATAGAGTAGGGGCTGCGTAGGAAAAGGCCCGAGCACCAAATGTTAAGTGTATCCTGGGAATAACCAGCTTCATCTTGTTGGCAGAGCGGAGGGTGCGTGAAGGGGAATAAAGTTCCAATAGATCCGCTATGTATTTGGGTCCCATGTGGTGTAGAGCCTTGAATGTCAGCAGGCAGATCTTAAAATTGATTCTCCATTTTACTGGCAACCAGTGAAGAGTTTGCAGTACTGGGGTGATGTGTGAGCTGCGGGGGGCATTGGCTAGGAGTCTGGCTGCAGCATTCTGTACTAGCTGTAAGGGGCGCAGAACCTTATCTGTAGATCCAATGAGCAGGGTGTTGCAGTAGTCTAGGCGGGAGGATACAAATGCATGAACCAGGGCAGGTAGGTCTTCAGCTGGGATAAGGTGTTTGATTTTTCGCTATATTTCTTAGATGGAAGAAGGAAGACTTGACGACAGCTGATACCTGCTGTCTGAGTTTTAGATTTCCATCCAGGATCACCCCAAGGTTTCGCACAGAGTCTTTATACTGTACAGTATCTCCCCCAATTGCTAGTTTGAGGTGGTGAGCGTTTTGAACTTTATCCATCATGTGTGGACCACCTACCACCAACACCTCTGTTTTGTCAGAGTTCAGCCTCAGCCAGCTGGTGTTCATCCAATTTTGTAAATCCACTAGACACGCATTTATGGATGCTGATGGGTCTTGGGTGCCAGGCTTGAAGGACAGATACAGTTGTGTGTCATCTGCATAACAATGGTATCCTAGGCCATAGTTCTGGATTATTTTGCCCAGTGGGAGCATATAGGCTGCAAAGAGTAATGGTGATAGTACAGAACCCTGTGGAACTCCATAGGCAAGTGGCACTGGATTAGAATAGTGTGTGCCCAGACATACTTGCGGTGTCCTGCCAGATAGGAAGGTCTGAAACCATCTAAGAACAGTACCCCTTAGGCCACAGTAATTCTTCAGTCGCTGGATAAGAATTTCATGATCCACAGTATCAAATGCTGCTGACAAGTCAAGAAGAATCAGAATTGAGCAATCACCCTTGTCCCTTGCAGTAAGTAGATCATTCATTACTCGGACTAATGCTGTTTCAGTGCTGTGCCTTTTCCTGAATCCTGACTGAAAAGTATCAAAGATGTTGTTATCTGTAAGCCTGGCTTCTAGCTGGTTGGCGACTGCTTTCTCGATAACTTTTGATAGGAATGGTAATGTATGAATGGACATGTACAGGTCCTCACTGCTAAATACTTCTATGAAGATTAAGAGGATAACAGATGAAGATACAAGAGTACAGATAAAGATTTCAAATTGGAAGTTGTATGATTAGATAGATGTTGGACTGAAATGAAGCATGCAAACAAACTTCATCATAAAGGACCACTATCTGGAAAAATGGTAAAGTTTAAAATCAATGCGTATCCCAAAGTAAAATGCAATATAAATAACTTTTTTCACCCATGTTGCTGTCACTTACAGTAGTTAGTTAAAATCTGACAAATCTAACAAATCTGTCAGGCTTTGGTCTAGTCTATCAACTCATGGAGGATTTTAAAGTATATCAGGGTCTATATACAATTAGCTTTTTCAATTGAGTTTTCTCCTAGGAGATATTTTCAACCTTGTCAATAAAATGCATTTTAAACCACCAGCAAGCAAGAAAATACTCAAAATAATTTTAATAGTACTTTTCACCTACATTTTTCAATTGCAGAGTGCAGAGTGCTCAAAAGTTATTTTAAATTAAAGATGAACAATTATCGCCTACGATATAACTCAGGAGAAAGAGTGAATTGCATATGGGCCCAGGGCAATTCACTTTCTCTTCTGAGTTTTCTCCTAGGTCACATTTTTACAACTTGTCTTAAAATGCCTTTTAAGCCACCAGCATGCACAATAATACTAAAAACAAATTTGCTCGTACTTTTTGACCAAATTTGGGATATTTTTTCAATTGTAAAATGCTGAAAAGTTAGTTTAAAGGGACACTGTAGCGAAAAAAATATTATGATATTATGATATAATGAATTGGTTGTGTAGTACGGATAGTTACTAGAACATTAGTAGCAAAAAACATATTCTCATATTTTTATTTTCAGTTATACAGCTTTTTTTTTTATAACATTGCATCATTCTCTAATATTTTCAGTTTTTACACTACTCAGTATTCTAAATGTTTTTCACAGACCAGGCAGTGAACTTTTGGCCTGTCCTGAAATGTTCTCTGCAAAAGAAAAAACAATACAGTTAAGATAACAGCCTTCAGAACACAGAGCTCTCTGCCACTTTGAAAGTGGTGGAGCTCAATGGCAATTTGCATAGATAACAACTGGAGTTTCTTAACTCTTCCTGTACTGGAAACAACATTAGACGTATGTCTCTGCTCCTAATGCTTCATTTCTTAGCTGTACTACACATACAAATCATTATATCATAATTTTTTTTCCCTTCAGTGTCTCTTTAAAGAGAAGATGAAAATTATCTCCTAGGAGAAAACTCAGGAGAGAAAGTTAATTGCATATGGGTCCAGATGTCTAAAAAAAAGAATATGCAGTGGGTAGGGGAGTATGAGCTAATATTTACCGTGCCTTCGGTTCCGCTTAGTCAGCCGCCATTCTCCTGTAAGCAATCCTAATCTTCTTGCAAGTCAAACGACTCTCCGGACTTGTAATCTGGACATACTGTGCAGCACATGCGCAGTATGTCCTTTCTGCTCCCCTATGGCTGCCCATAATGACGTAACGGGCGGCTAAGTCATTATACGTGGCCACAAGGGGGCAGAAAGGACATACTGCGCATGCGCGGCACAGTATGTCCGGATTACAAGTCAGGAGAGTCATCTGACTTGCGAAAAGACGGCTTACAGGAGAACAGCGGCTGACTAAGCGGAATGGGAGGTGCGGTAAGTATTAACTCATCCTCCCCTACCCACTGCATATTCTTTTTTTTAGACATCTGGACCTTGATTCATCATTGTCTTTGCAATAACTTTTTCCAGTTTTTTAAATTACCGAATTCGAAGTTTATCGATTTCTAGTTGTATTCATCAAGGTTTTTCCCGTATTCGGTGTGACTTCGATAAAATATTGATAACAATGCGGTAACCATTCGGTAATGTGTCAATATTTCCATTTTACAGCGGTAATTTAACACAAGGCCATAAGATTCCCGTGGAATTGTGGGTAAAAAGGCAGTTCTTTGAACACCACGTAGCAACATTCCAAAAAGGGCTTAAAACCTGGACCATGATTCTGGAAGTGGCTTGGGACAATCCCACAATTTCGCCAGCTACGGCTTGATAGTAGCCTTTTCTGAAAAAATGTAGTGCAGCTAGCAATTTAGTTAACACTGGCACTGCCTGTGTTCTCTTACAAGATGATTCAAGAGAAATGAAGATGTCCTGGTATAACAAATAAATCCATTCTCTTTGAATTGATATGGTTCTAGACCTTTTTCTTGCCCTTCTGCGCCTTTGAATCACTCTCAGCTGATACATAACCACTTCAAATGGCTCCATCTTCTCTGTCAGCAATGATCTGACAGGAATAACGACAGAGCCGTGAAGGAGATAACTAATCGTAAATTTAACGCTAAACCACGCCCACTTTCATTTTCATGAATTGCACTTGCTTCTGTTTTATCGCTTCATTACCGAATGATTACCGAATGCTCGCTAACAGCTGTAGATAACTTTGATGAACCCTGAAATCAACTTATCGAGTTCGGTATTTTACAGAGCTGTCGGTAAATGATTCAATAAGTCTTGATGAATCGAGGCCCTGGTATCCTTAAAGGGAAGGTCCAAGCAAAAAAAAAAAATGAGTTTCACTTACCTGGGGCTTCTACCAGCCCCATGAAGCCATCCTGTGCCCTCGTAGTCACTCACTGCTGCTCCAGTCCCCCGCTGGCAGCTTTCTGACGTCAGAGGTCAGGGCTGAATTGCGTACATTTTTACACATTCCCGCTAGTGCAGGAACATTAACGCATACATTTTTACCCGTTAGTGGGGCAACGCGTACATTTTTGTTCCTGCACTAGCTGGAATGCGTAAAAATGTATGCAATGTGGCCCTGACCTCCGAGGTCAGAAAGCTGCCAGCGGGGGACTGGAGCAGCAGTGAGTGACTACGAGGGCACAGGATGGCTACATGGGGCTGGTAGAAGCCCCAGGTAAGTAAAACTCATTTTTTTTTGCTTGGACCTTCCCTTTAAGGGTTTTCTTTATTTTCAGTATTTTTTTTTAGTATGCAAACAGGTAGAGAATCTAGTCAGCATCTTTGTAGAAGTTCCTTCTAGGGGGTGTTTTGGTAAAGTATAAAGGAAATACTGACAATTTCCCAGACAGCAAAAAAGAAAAGTAATTTATTGCTTAGTTTACTCTGGAAGAAGCTTACTTTTGATTTGTATGTGTTTCCATGTATTTTACATTTTAGAAAGTTTTTTTTGATAGTGGTCCATTACAAGCATACATATTTTATTTATTTTTTTAGTTTTTTTTTTTCCTTTATTTAAGGATTTTTATTCAGGCTTGGTGTTTTGTTTTCTTTCTTTTTTTTACTACCTCTTCTCCATTTATTTAGGTGGGAGTGGCTACTACTCAAGTCACCCAATTCAAAAGGGACACTTTGCTCCAAATAATTACCACAAATAGTTTATTTTTACAAAATGTACCTGTAAATGATTTATTGAGAATTTGTCCTTTGTAAATCTTAATTCACACCTGATTTACATTCCTAAATTTATCACAGGTTAAAAAGCATAAAGCATCTTCACTGCTGGCAAGGTGTAAAATTGCTAACTCTTATTTTGTCCCCCTCTGTCTGTTAAAGGGGCACAATGGCGAACAATTGTAAAATTTAAAATATGTTCAAACATAAACAAATAAGAAGTACGTATTTTTTTCAGAGTAAAATGAGCCATAAATGACTTTTCTCCTATGTTGCTGTCACTTCCAGTAGGTAGTAGAAATCTGACAGAAGCTACAAGTTTTGGACTAGTCCATCTCTTCAAGGGGGGATTCTCAGGGATTTATTTATTTTCAAAAGCACTTAGTGAATGGTAGTTGCTCTGTCCAACTGGCAAAAAACTGTGTAGCGAGTAGAGATGGCCCCAACGGTTCAACCAGCGGGTAGTTCTCGCAAATATTCGCTGTTCACTCCCGCAGCGAATAGCAGACTTCTATGCACGTTCGCTTCGCCTCCTATAATTGTCATTGGGCTAAACATTGACCCTCCACATCACATTCAGCAGACACATGGCAGCCAATTAGGCTGCACACCCTCCTTGATCCCTGCCCCCCCCCCCCCCTATAAAAGGCAGCAGCATCGGCCATGTTCTCACTCTGTCTGCTGCCTGCTTAGTGAGAGAAGGGAGAGACATTGCTGGAGAGATAGGGAAAGCTTTAGTTAGGCCCTTGTTAGCTTGTTCCGTGCTGAAATTTGTTGCTGAAAGCACCCCAAAAAAGCTCCTTCGAGGGCTAATGTTCTTCTGATGTGTTTTTTGTGTGTGTGTGTGTGTGTGTGTGTGTGACACTGACTGACACTGCATAGATACAGCCCTGTCTGTCTCTGCTGGCCCTTGCTGTACTTTGCCAGGCCCAGCACACTGTATTACTGGTGCAGATCTTTCCACTGTATTTGTATGACAGCACACTGTATTATACCAGTGCATATATTTTACTGTATCTATGTGACTTCACACTGTATTAGACCAGTGCATATCTTTCACTGTATCTGTGTGACTGTACACTGTATTAGACCAGTGCATATCTTTCCACTGCCTGCCCGAAGACTAAGTCAGTCCCAACACAGCATCTCTGCCTGCAGGCCGCTGCTGCCTGCCCAAAGACTAAGTCCCCACACAGCATCTCTGCCTGCAGGCCGCTTGACTGCCTTCTCCGCCACCACCAACAGGGTCCAGGACTCCAGGTGGATTCCTGAATGAGCGGCCGCTACCGAAAAGGATAATAATTTTTTTGATGTGTGTACATTCTTAATTTTTCTGGCTGCACTGCGGCTGCAACAACACAACAAAAGGCATGTATATGTATCAATTCCCCTTCGTGATCATTACCTTGCCGCGGTGAAGGGGCTTGCATATCACAATGAAGCAATGACCTATATGAGTGTGTTGGGGGGCACAACCAAGATAATAAGGTCGTTGCTTCGTTGTGGAAAGACCAAATTCGATCAGCTGGTCACTGTTGTTCTATCATTAAGCTACCTCAGCCCGACCATATGGGCTGGAAAACTGCCATTGCCTGCACTCTCGCCATTGTGCACACCAGCACGGCCATCACTACACAAACAGCTGTTTGCGATGCATTACACAGTGACTTTGGTCTGTCAGTGTGAAGCAGTAAACTACTTACACTACACTACACTTACACTACCTGATCCATGTATACACGCGCAAGAGGTTTAATAGAACTTTATGCCTCCAATTTAGCAATGCAATTTGATTTCTGCCCTTTAGGGATTATAACCCTGCTCTGCTTCAAATACGTAATTTTCCCAGGGACTTTTGGTATGCATCCCACTCCGCAAGGCCCCCCCCCCCCCAGGTGTTAGACCCCCTAAAACCACTTTGGTGGTCAGAAACAATTTTTTGTAGTTTTTAAAATTCACCTGCCCATTGAAGTCTATTGCGGTTCGCCCCGTTCGCGTGTTCGTGAACTTTCTTGCGAGTTCGCGGATGTGAAAACAGAAGTTCGGGCCATCTCTAGTAGTGAGCAAGAAAGCTGGCCAGCATCATTGTTTAATTCCTTTTAAGGGAATATCTTTAAAAAGAATAAAAGCCTTGCTGAGAATCCCATATGAAGAGATGGACTAGTCCAAAACCTGTCACTTCTGTCAGATTTCTACTACCTACTGTAAGTGACTACAACATAGGAGAAAAGTAATTTATGGCTCATTTTACTCTGGAAAAAACATACTTCTTGTTTGTCTATGTTTGCACATATTTTAAATTTAACAATTTTTCGCCATAGTGTCCGTTTAAGCAGAAAAACCGTTGATCACCCAGAGTGCTCTGGGGAAGTATAGCAAATTACATCATTGTCATGGCAGAAAATGGGCATGGTGCTACATACTCTATCCTGCTATATAGAAGCATTTGTGCCACTGATACTAGGATACCTAAGGTAAAAAAGGGTATCCTTTATAATTTAGTATGACCTGCCATGCACCATGAAAATGCTTCTTTGAAGATGGCCACAGTAAATTGATCCAATGTTTATAGCAATTCAATAAAATGAATTGTTTTACAGAGAAAACAAAAGTTTTTCTTTTATGTATGATATTGAATGCTGTAGGGTAGATTGTCAATTTCAACCATTTTTTTTTTTCATAATTGTGGAAAAAATTGAACATGTGTGTGATACATTGATCACATTTTTTAAATGTTGCACGGAGGAAGACCTCCAACTCCCTTGTATGGTATTTTTAAATGTTCAGACCATATCAGCAGGTATTGCCCAAAAAGCGGAGCCCCATGCTCACCAGCTTTGGTTTCCTGGCCAATACCAGCTTGCATAGAGGATAGATGGTTAATAAAGTTTAGGGAAGGGGGACACACTGCTTTTGTCATTTTAAAACCAAAAATACTGTATATATATAACTTTTATTTGAAATTGTAAGAAAAATCTTTGTATAATTTGGTGCCATCCAAGGCTTAATGTGCGGAAGCATGCGTACCTGTTCATAACATTTCACTTTTTAAATACCTGATTGATCACCTTCTCCATGATTATCTCCCTGTAGTAATATTTTCTGATCAGGGGCATAACTAGAAATCACTAGACCCCCCTGCGAAACTTTGGATGGGGCCCCTCCCCCTGCTTTCTGCACAGGTAAACTTAGAACCAATGCTATTCCATTCGCTAGTGCACACTTAAAAGTTTTTTTCTGCATGCAGATAAAAACACACAGCAGTGAAGCACTGCACACATTTTCTGTGTCAATTAGATTAGCTTCTGTTATAAAATGTGCCAGTTTTCACACATACAGACACACCTCCCCCCCCCACGGGGCCTCCTGTGGCGGCATCCCTTGCAGGGTCTATTGTTACGCCCCTGTTTCTGATAGCTGAATAGTAAGGGTCTTTGAAGTACTTGAGCTCAAAAGTACAAGTGTTTGTTCTGTGAAAATATCAGACCGCCCCCAGCAGGACATCCCCCTAGTGGGGAAAAAAGGGGGAAGTCTGCCTTTTACCCGATCTGTGCTGCGGGCTGGAGAGCCCACGCAGCACAGATCATCCAAAAATCCCCTGGTCCTTAAGTGGTTAAATCATACTATGAGTAGCAGGCATAAGAGCCTTGCTATGAACAGCATGCAAGCATACCATGTTTCCCCGAAAATAAGACACTGTCTTATATTAATTTTTCTCTCAAAATATGCGCTAGGGCTTATTTTCAGGGAGGTCTTATATTTTGTGGGAGCCTGCAGCCGGCACAGATGAGGTAACAAGCGAGAGAGTGGGTGGGTGGGAGGGCTTGGGGGGGTGAAGTGAGCAAGGCCCCAGCGCCGACCATGTCCCCACCTGGTCCACAGCCACTAGGGCTTATTTTAGGTGGATGTCATATTTTGAGTATACTCAAAATATTAGCTAGGTCTTATTTTCAGGGGATGATTTAAATTCGGGGAAACACGGTAGGAGCAAGAGTTTCAGTAAAAAGAATATCCTGCCAGACTATTGAATACTCATAATTGGTCAGCTGGCCACTGAGCAACTTCTAGATCCAATTTCATGCAACCGAATGACAGTATTTGTAACTTTACATTTGTCACATGGTACGGTTACTGGTCAGCAAATAAGTTCCACATGTCACTTGTCTGAGTACATTCAGAGGTGCATAAAACGGGAGATGTAGCCTCTGCGTAATGGAGGGGTATCCAGAAAAAGAAACTGCTAGTGCACTCTCTGTGCTTGGACCATGCAAATATCCCGTAGTTATGGACCATATAAAATGACAGTCTATGATGGCACCCAAAGCAGGCGCTACTTGGCTGCAAACACAAGACCACCTTTCTCGAGTTATTCTACCCCATGATAAGTTCCTTTGTTTGCCCAGTTCTAAAAGGAGAAATGTTTGACACTTCCCCTGTATGACAACATTTATAACAACATATATGTATGTCTTTGTTATGTGCCCTCACCTCTCTATTTCAGGTCTGGCATAAATTTCAGATGAAAGTCACGATAAATGGTAAACCATCCGTGCATCCAGCTTCATAAAGGTTTTCAGTTATTTTGAACACAGATCCCTCAGGTATGCTTAATAAAATGTGACAGGCTCTCCTGTGTAATCTTAGCTGGCTGTGTATGTTTACTGTACATGATACAATTTATAGGTACTGTGACTCCCATTGTCAGCGGAGTTTACAATCTAATTTTTAATATGCCTCAGGCATAGGGAGATAAAATAAACCTCATGAAGGAGCCGATCGTAGCTCTTAAACTTGGTTCACTAAGTATCAAACATCACGGTCTGAAATGATTAGCCAGAAGGTGCTATTTTTGTGATACATTTTAAGAGCAGCATAGAAACAATTCAATATGACACGCTACGATGATTTATAACAGCATTCTACTAGTCCTGAACATTGTAGCCAAGCAGTATAGGTTTGTCTAGAAAAGAATATAAGATCGCTGAGAATGGAAACATTTATCAAAGATTCTGAAAAGTGGCAAGCAAGCAAAGGCCAGCCATTGTACTTGCAGTGTACGCTGTGCACCAGGCATGATAGAATGTCAGAAAACACTGTTATTATTACTATTTCAGTAGCTGTTAATAAAAAAATACAACATTTTACATGTGATATTGCTGGATTAACAAAGACATAGACAATCGGCCAAAGAACTTACCAACGTTTCCATTTTTTCTTTTTTATTGAAATAAATAGCTCCAATGAATAGCTTGAAATGGTACAAAGGTAAGTAGTAATCTGCCAGAGATTAAAAAAAGGTAAGGGCACCCAAAACTGGAAAAAGATGTACAATTCAGTTTGAAACAAAATTGCCTTTTGTAGGGAACAAGAAACGGGTTAACACCTTACCACTATTCTACAGCAGTGAAGGTTGATCAAGCCTTCAATAGCTATATATTTTCTAATTAAATGTAAATAATTTTGAAATCAGCCAGCATCAATGTCTGTCTAGGCCTAAAAGGAAACAAATGACAGCCAAGGAGAAGACAGCATAGGGTGGAAAAGACCTAAAGGGCCCCCCTAATGATACAACCCATTCATAGTATATCCAGTCAGTTTACCCTTCTACCGCATTAATTTGGTAAGATTGTACAATCAAAAATGTATCATTAGTGGGCACCAATGCCCACACACGCTTCTGCACAGCGGTAAACGCAATGTTTTGGGTGGGCATTGAAAGGGACATTTAAAGTAATCAACCAATGTTCAATTCAATTGAATGGAAATGGTTTTCAAACATTGGGTACAACTTTTTGTGCTGTACGTGAAAAACTTTGTGGTAGATCCCGTCATCTAGTCTTGGATCCTACATGTATTGTCAAAAGCGGCTGCATTCAAGTGGTTCCATATACCCCTATGGGGCTCAAAACACAATGCATCGGTGAAAAGCGTTTGCATCAGCTAAAGGAAAACAACAGTTTGCTTTCTTAAAACCGAAAGTATTTCCGATAATTCAGGTTGGAGTGAGCTTGAGATGTCTCCCAGTGCATCACTGCTGAAATATGCAAAGCAACCATTGTTACCCTTAGAAGCTAGACACACCTCCAGAACCGCTGGAATAAGATGATGTGTCAGTAATCCAACATGCATACAGACTGTTTCGGACTGATTGATCCTCATCAGTACATGGCATGTATTAATGTGGCTCTATGGAGTAGGACTTGAAATACCCAGAGGTACAGACTAACCAGCAAGCTCATGAGGCTAAATCAGTCCGAAACAGTCTGTATACATGTTAAATTATTTTGGCTCTGTACAATTAACAAGCTGACACATCATTGCATTCCCGCGGTTCTGGAGGTGTGTCTAGCTTCTAAGGACAACAATGGTTGCTTTGCATATTTCAGCAGTGGTGCACCGGGAGACATCTCAAGCTGACTCCAACCTGAATTATCGCAAATACTTTCTGTTTTAAGAAAGCAAACTGTTTTTTTCCATGCATTTTAGTAAGGGGGCTTTTTGGACCACTGTAGCCCCTTACACACTCCAATGAATTCTGGTTCACCATGAGCTTGCTGGTTAGTCTGTATATTAGCTAAAGAAGACACTGCAAGCCATTTTGCCAGGCGCCAGTGAGAAGCAAGCAAATCTGCAGAGACACTGTCTAGAGATGTTCAGTTTAAATACATGTTAAAGGACTACAGTTAGGGTGTAATCCCGTGTTTCCAATAATTCACTGAGACTAGTGCAAGTCTCTATGCTGTGGCCCTGCAGTACTACCGGCATCCTGGGTTCAGTTTCTTCTCAGCATATAGGCCTGGTGCACACCAAAAACCGCTAGCAGATCCGCAAAATGCTAGCAGATTTTGAAACGCTTTTTCTTATTTTTCTGCAGCGTTTCAGCTAGCGTTTTGCGGTTTTGTGTAGCGTTTTTGGTGTAGTAGATTTCATGTATTGTTACAGTAAAGCTGTTACTGAACAGCTACTGTAACAAAAAACGCCTGACAAACCGCTCTGAAGTGCCGTTTTTCAGAGCGGTTTGCGGTTTTCCTATACTTAACATTGAGGCAGAAACGCATCCGCAATCCAAAATCTGCAGCAGCCCGGGAGTATGCGTTTCTGCAAAACGCCACCCGCTCTGGTGTGCACCAGCCCATTGAAATACATTACCCTAGCGGATCCGCACCCGCAAGCAGATCGCAAACCGCAGCGGAAACGCTCCGGTGTGCACTAGGCCATAGTGTGTATAAAATTTGACATGTTCTGCCTATGTTTTCATGGCTTTCCAGTTTTAATTCCTTTATAAAATTCCCAAATCTATTCACATATTGGTAGTTCCATTAGTATCTGTCCAAGAAGAAGCAGTACAGTGTTGTCTGTTCAAGGTGAACCTAGCGTCTCTATGTCTGAGGTTCAATGCAGTAAAATTAGATTATAAGCCTTTTTTGGAAGCCAGGTTAATATCAACGATTCTGAGCAGGCTGCACCATACTATGTAATTTATTAATACCGGGATAGCATATCAGGAGGGAAACAACAAATAATCCTATGATAGCATGCAAGCTCTAGTGCTCCTACCCTTGGCTGAAAGAGTTAACCTCCTATAGGCCTACATTTATGAGGCATACCCTCAGGCACATGGGCTACTGGAGTAAGACAAATAGCTCAGGACGTTTTCCTCACTTCACTAGCACTAACCAAGTGCAGCTGGAAAAGGGACATATGCAATTTCCTATTCATCATAATGGTGAACATCCTGTCACATCCTTGTAAATTAAAAGAGCTTCACACACCAAAAGCTTTCTTCAGTGGACTAACGGGAGGGACATTTTTAAGGCTAGCTGAGCTCTGAGGCCGTATTTCTCACATGCCGGCCATGCTACCTGCCATCCCATCAAAATCCAGATGAAAACCAATAAAGAATTTATGAATAAGAACGTGCTATTTGCAGGTCCGCGGTACACCACACATCCTCTCTGAAATGAGGAGAACAGAAGCTTTATAAGGCCAGGTATCCCGGAGGTACAATAAATTATGGATTGCTTTCATCTGGCATTTTATAATGCATAGATATTTATTATATTCCAGGCAGGCTATATGCACCCATGTTTAAATAGCATTTAAATTATGAAGGAGTTTATGAGTTTCCAGAAGACACACAATAAAGTTATGGAAAGGGAGGTAACAGATACGGCGAGCGCCAAGCGATCCATCTAAATACGCAAGGCAAAATAAATGACAAAGAGCGGGTGTTGTGCATAGGAGATAGAGCTAATCCAAGGCTGGCTGACCTGATGATCTTGATGAAAGTATAAATATAAATGCCTCATGCTGACATATCCCCATGTATATCATGGAGCATTTTTCTCTATTCACTCAGAAGAGTGAAGTGGTAACATCAGTTCCTTCCTAAAACATGGCTTAAGGTTCGTACACACATGCAACTATTCCGCCCATCTATCGTCCAATTTTGTCTGTTGGACGATAGGTTTAGGCCTGTGTATGCGTAACAAACGACTAGACTAACGACTGATAAGAGGTGGATTGCCTGATCCAACCGGCGGATCAGCTGACCAACTATCATGCCGGTTGGTCAAGTGTGTTCAAGTTATATGAATGACTGTTGTTTTTTGAAAGGCTATTTTTTACAATTCAGGCCACTGCAGGTTTAAGGACTCGCTGCAGGGCCGTTCAACTCAGCACACAAGTGTTCCCCCCCCCCCCCCTTTCTGCCCACCAACATAGCTTTCTTTCTGTGGGCTCTAATCCCTGCCAGCATGTTTGTTTATTATTTTTTTTATTTGTGTATTTTTTAAATAAATTTGACTATTAATTTTTATTCCCGGCCCTCCCTCCCCTGCCAGCCAATCGCCGAAATTGGCTGTCATAAGCATCAGCATTTGACAGCCAATCGCTCTTGTGCCTCCTCAGGGGACAGCCGAGCCAAGTGACACAGCTGTCCCCAGTACAGCACTGCCTTAGATGGCAGCACTGTACATTGTAAATAGATGGTCGATCGCTGCTAGGAGACTGATGACAGAGTGGAGTGCGCATGATCTCCTGCAAAACCCCGCCCCAGGACTTCACGCCAACTGCCGTTGAGTGGTCCTGGGGCTGCCGCTGCGTTCATGCCAATCGGCGTGGAGTGGTCGGCAAGTAGTTAAATGAGTTGGTTGTTTAGTTGGTCAGCGCATGTGTACGTACTGGTCATGCAAACAACAAGTTATGCGGTTTGGCCTGTCGGGCCGTTGGTCAGGCACAAGTTGCACATGTGTACAAAGCTTTACAATCTAATGTCCCATCATTCATGCAGACAAGCAACGATGACTCACTATAGGGCTAACTTCAGGCACCAGAAAAATAAATCATAGTTAAATCTCTTTTCTAACTTTTAGTCTATTGCTTAATTATAAAATAACACTCAGAAGGTATCACAACGTATGACTAGGCCTTACTGTCATATTTCACTCCTCCTCTTCACGTTTTTTTCTCAGCAAACTGTCCGTGTGACAGTTTGATTTATCTGCATACAGGTGAAACTCGAAAAATTAGAACATTGTGCAAAAGTCCATTTATTTCAATAATTCAACTTAAAAGGTTAAACTAACATACTTTGGCACAATATTCCAATTTTTTGAGTTTCACCTGTACCTTCTAGCATTCTACACAGAAAGGATTCTGGACCTAGCAAAACAATGAAGCTCCCTTATCAAATTAGGGGCTTGAAATATGACAGAGGATTTGTTTGTAATATCGGCGCATCATCTGAAGCACACAATATATAAACATAAAACTTTATAATAAACATCCAATTATTATAAAAGTAATATTTAATGAATACATATCAACATAATTACTACTAAAATGTGTAGTGCATCACTCCAAATACCTGGCACACATTTTGTTGCAAACAAACGCTGCTGTTTCAATTAGCCAATGCGTGCATTGGCAGGGGGGTTGGTTAAGTGAAGAAAGATAAGTAAACACAAACAGAAGAGATTTCAAGTAAGGGAGGCATTTCACTATCCTGCTCACTTCAAAGCTATGCAATGGTCAGTTAACACCAACCCTGCTGCCCTGCCCTGATAAGGAGGGGAGCACTCTTGGCGATTTGTATGCGTGTTTCCTGCAAAGAAAAACTGATTTAAACTGAGAACTCATGTTAATCAATAGGGCAGTTCACACTTGAATGGGTTTTTCACGCGCAGGAAAAAAAAAACTTAAATCCTGCAGCGTAATTCTGCACATTGTGTGTGTTTTCTCTATTAATTACATTAGCTACTGTACAAAATGTGTGTTTTTCTGCATACAAATATGGTGTGCAGAAAATGCATGCAGAAAAACGCGCAGAAGACTGAAAGACAAGTGTGTCCTCTTCCTTACATTTTTCCAGACCAAAGGACTTATAAAACAGACCCATGCTTTCCTATGTGTTCAAGTTTTTATCTGGATACAATTATTACATAGGCAATGCTTTGATATATCTGAGGATTTACTTCAAGAGGGCAGGTAAGGTTAACCAGGTCTGCCACCTTCTCTAGCTACCCTGTTGCAGTAGGAACCAACACTGAATGATACAAATCAATAAAGGACCACTGTTACGAAAATCTTAATATTTAAAATACATGTAAACACATACTGGAATGCCCTCCCACAACACATCCGTCACTTGCCAACCTTTGTGACCTTTCAACGCTCTCTAAAAACTAATTTGTTCCGACAAGCATATGCGCTACCTTAGGCCACTTCCCATTGTCCTAAGACCAAATTGCACTCCTACTAGGTATCTTAAAACACACTGCCTCTGTATATTTTATCGTATACTACCCTCCTCTTGTTTCCCCCCATTCCTTTTAGATTGTAAGCTCACAAGGGCAGGGCTCTCTCCCCTTTTGTGTCTTGGAAATCATTATACATTTTACTCATCGTGTTACTTTTATCACTGTCATTACCAATTCTATATTTTGTATTCTGTATTTTGTATCATTTTTTGTATTTTGTCACTAATTATGTATCTTGTATATTGGTGTATACCATTGACTGTATTATTATGTACCCTATGTTTGTTTCTTACTTTGTACAGCGCCACGAAATATGTTGGCGCTTTATAAAACAATAATAATACATATAAGATGCATGTTTTTTCCAGAGTAAAATGAGCCATAAATTACTTTTTTCCTATGTTGCTGTCACTTACAGTAGGTAGTAGAATTCTGATATTACTGACAGGTTTTGGGTTAGTCCATCACTTCATAGGGGATTTTCGGCATGGCCTTTATTTTTTTTATAAAGACACTCCCTGAAAAAGATTTATAAAAAAAAAAAATGCTGGCCTGCCTCTGTGCTCTCTGCACACAAGGCAACTGCCATTCACTAAGTGCTTTTGAAAACCCTGAGTATCCCCCTGAGTATCCCCCGAGGATCACCCATGAGAAGATGAGCTAGTCCAGAACCTGTCGGTTCTTTCAGATTTCCACTACTTACTGTAAGTGAAGGCAACATAGGAGAAAAGTAATTTATGGCTCATTTTACACTGGAAGAAACATACTTCTTATCTGTATATGTTTACATATATTTTAACTCTAAGTTTAAAGAACTTTTGGATCCAGTAAATACCACCGCTTTTTTGGGCACCAGGCAACAAGTCAAGTGCAAATCATATAGAGTGTCCATGCCTATCTCTACCAGTCAGAGTTTTAAGACAGGATTTAGATCTTTTTAGGCAAAAAAAAAAAGCAAGCATTATCGCCTTCCACTGACCTCACCTGCCAGCAGTAAAAATGTCATCATGTGATAAATGTCAGAATGTAAATCAGGGAGAGGAAAGATTTTACAATGGGCAAACACTGTCTAAATCATTTATACATAGTTATTGTAAAAATGAAGCACTTTTTTATTAAATTATTTTCACTGAAGTTCCTCTTTAAATGTTTAAAACATATGACTTTATATGTATTGTTTGTAGCTGTGACATAAATCTATGTCCACAGATTATATCCATAACTAGGGATGGTCACAGATATGCAAATTGTCCTGAGTTGATGCAAATTTATACACATTTTTATGCAAATGTATGCAGCTAGAAAATAAACCAATCAATTTAAACCCAGGTTTAAATTGATTTGTTCTTTTTCAAGCTGCATGTATTTGCATAAAAAATTGCATAATTTTGGAACAATTTGTATTTCATTGATCATCCCTATCCAGGTGAGGTGGGGGACCAGCCCCTGCTTGTTGATATAGACAAGGCAATTTGGAAAAATGAAGGAAATATTTCTACCCCTTCTTGCTTTTTGCTCAACACTGTTTTCTAAATTTAATCGTTCAAATACTTATTTGCATTCGCTAAGCAATCACTAGCCCTTAACACTACAAATTGTTGAAAGTGAATTAGGCCCTTAGCTAGTGTATCTCTGCATAAAGCAAGTTTTTCCCTCGGAACCATTACATCTGCCCTGAAGGAAGGTTTATTTTTGTTATTAGAGAACAGAAAAGTCAGATCTTATTTTAATTTGTTTGCCTGTCTCATTACCATTAATAACTGAGTCTATTAAAAAAGGCCTGCTAAATATATGAAACTTTAATTAAGAAAGGGAAAAAATAGATCAGGGTCTTAGCTAAATTCCATGGGTAATACACTGTTCTGTATAGACATGCATATATCTTTAGGTTCCATAATTAATATCAAGAGTAACGTTTCCCAAGCAAGTGTTTAAAATTACATATTAATCCATATACTGTATATATTCATGAAAATATATGTTTTGTGAAAGCCTCTTTACTCTTGTATTAGTAAGTGTGTACCTAAAGGTTGTTAAGGTTAATGATCTTAATGACTAATGTATCATCAGCACCTTACATCCCCCCACCACCATAAGAGAGCAAGCTGCTCAGCAAAGAGCCATGTAATATGTCCTGCCGCCATCTTCCGCCCCCTATCTCCAAATGTAAGGTTTACCCCTCATGCCAGTGTTCAGGTTAAAGCCCCACCTTTTCACTGGCGCAGCTCCTGGTCTTTCTTTTCTGGTGTTCAGCATCACCGAGAGTGCCGGTCCCATGTAGCTGATGTCACAGATATGCTAGTGTCATGTGGTACCACATTCCTAGTGATGGCATACACCGGAGGAGGCCAGGAGTCTCGCCTGCATAGAGGTTACACTTTAAAACATTGAGCACAAGCACAGGAAGACACTTGGGGAGACACCGGCCAGGGGCTCTGTTGATCGTCAGCACGGTGGCATAGTGATTGGCACTATCAACGTGCAGAACTGGGTCATTGGTTTGACTTCCAGCCAGGACACTATCTGCACTGAGTTTTTATGTTCTCCCTGTGTCTGTGTGGGTTTCCTCTGAGCACTCCGGTTTCTTCTTACATCTCAAAAACATACAGATACGTTGATTGGCTTCCCCCTAAATTGGACCTAGACTACAATACATACCCTACACGACACATACATATACAAGTGACTATGGTAGAGATTACATTTGTGAGCCGCCCTTCTGTGGGACAGTTAAGTGGTACTTTATGTAGTACCATTTTATACTGTAGCAGTCTGGAAAGTAAATTAGAAATGAGTGTGTAGCATAATATGCACAGTACAAAAACAGTACAAATACATTTATGAGTTGTGACAAATACAGTTGTGCCAAAAACTTATAAAGGATTATATCCAGAAGAAGATGTTAGAAACTAAAAGCAATTAGAAAATTAAAGTTTCAGTTGCAGTGAGCTTCATGTCAGTGTGGCCAGAAGGAAACAAATGTGTAAATTGGGTAGATTCTCTAAGCTTTACAGTGCACTGATAGAGGGCATTCCTAAAAGTGCATGGCGTGCATTATACACATGGCGTAACTTGCATTCTGCACACAAGAGATATTTTGTAGGTATTATTGGCTGAACTGTAGCAGTCTGGAAAGTAAATTAGAAATGAGTGTGTAGCATAATATGCACAGTACAAAAACAGTACAAATACATTTATGAGTTGTGACAAATACAGTTGTGCCAAAAACTTATAAAGGATTATATCCAGAAGAAGATGTTAGAAACTAAAAGCAATTAGAAAATTAAAGTTTCAGTTCCTAAAAGTGCATGGCGTGCATTATACACATGGCGTAACTTGCATTCTGCACACAAGAGATATTTTGTAGGTATTATTGGCTGAATTGGCCAGCATTGCCAACATAGCTTATTGGTGGTGGTAAAACATTGTCAGTATGTTCACTCTTTGCAGGACCTCTTGACAAGCTCAGTCAGGTACCATTTTATTGAATCCTTTAATACAACTGAATGGGGAAGTGGGAAACTTTAGGTACTTGAATAGCTCAGTCATAGTTTTTCAACACATTCCATAATAAAAAATATAAAAATGTACTAAAGCACTGTAGATGAAGGTAATGATATAATTATATAATTGCATCTAGTTCATTTATAGCGTTCCAACACAGTTTTTTATAATAGGCTCCTCTTTTATAAAAAGGAGAGAACTGGCACCTCATATGCTTGAAGTATCCATTAAAAGTCCATTTTACTAAAAAGGCAGACAAATAGTAATAACATTTGCAGATATTATTGCTCTTTTCCATTGGCAATTCAACAGCGATCCTATCTGATTACACTTTAATCAAGTTCTAGAGGATAGGATAAATGAAGGTAAGTATTTCTAGTTAATTTGGAATATTAACACTTATTTTACTTAACCCTTTGTGGAAATAGGTTAGAGGTACATAATTACCCCTATACCCATTTCCTCTGGAAGAGGCAGTCATCTGGAAGCCTTTATGATCTTAAAGGGGGCTTACAGTTCCACCATAAGCCACCCCAGGTGGCTTACTCCCACACTTGTCCTTGACATGGAAAAGGGCTTTGGGGGAGAGGGACAGACTTTGTTGTTCCTCTCTTCCATGTCATGTGCCATGTGGGTTGGTGTAGCTCAGATTGCAGAACTCCACGCTGTCTATACCAGCCTACACGGATAATAAAGGACTAAAGATGCTCAGGAGGGGGAAACCCATGCTTTGCATTTTGTTAAAATGTTATAAAATGCATAAAAACATGTTATTATTTTTTTTTAACAGTAAAGATTTTATTGAGTTTTACAAGGTTAAAAAAGTAAAGATACAGAGCAGGAGATACAATATACATCATAAAATACATTTAGGCAGACTTATGTCAAGATATTGTACAGAAAATATTGTAATAATTAACAGTAATGTAGTTCAGAGCCATTTTGTTTTAATATCGCTTCATATATCAATTTATTGGATGCTGTTGGTATAGCTGCTCTGCGGAGAGAAAAACGAGTAAAAAGGTGGGCACAGGGGGCCCAAGGGAAGGTAAGGAAGAGTGAAAAGTGAAAGGAAGGAGGAGGAAGAGAAGTACTGTCCGCCCCAGATCCGGAGCCCGCCCGGCTCACTCCAAGATTGGAATGAAGTTCTCATTTGTAGGATCAAGTATCCTGCTTTCCCATATACCCCAAACTTTATTGAATTTCTTGGGACTCTTTCTGTTTAGATATGTAGTCCTATACATAGGCAGAGCGCTGTTAATAGTTTTGGCCCACGTACCTATGGTGGGGACAGAATTCTTTTTCCAGAATTTTAAGATTTCTTTCCTAGCATAGAAGCAGAGTATTCTCACCAGGCTTTGTCTATGCGCTGAAAAGGGTGTTTTTTCCGAGTTTCCCCAATAAGAACATCCCAATATCCAATGGGAAGGAGGTTTGCAGTAGTGTGTTAATAGTTGTAAGGACCTTTTCCCAGAAGGGGACAATTTTGGAGCATAACCAGAAGATGTGTATAAAGCTGCCTATTTCCACCGAACATCTCCAGCAAATATTTGGGTTGTTATTGCCCATTCTATGCAGGCGTTCGGGGGTGAGATAGACTCTATGCAAGAATTTAGTCTGGATGAGCTGGTCATTAGCTGCAATTACAGTAGTGGGAAATTCTGCTAGGGTTGAGTCCCAGTCCTCTTTAGTCAAGGTAGGTATATCGTTGGTCCATTTCTGAAGACATTTGTTTAACCTTGGGTGGTTAGAGCTGAGAAGTTCAGTGTAGATGGCCGATAGTGTTTTAGGAAGGTCTTTGGTCATGAGTAATCGTTCCAAGCTGTCAGTGTCTAAGTCTGGGGGTCGCAAGCCAAATTGTGATCTATGGGCATGTCGCAACTGCAAATATCTAAATAAGTGTTTATTTGGGAGATTATACTGCGCCTTTAGATCTTGGAATGTGTTTAGGGAACCTTCGTGTTGTATGTGAGATATGTTCTTAATACCGTATCTTGCCCATATGGCTGGATCAGGGATGGTGGTAAATTGCCTTAGGTTTGGGTTTCCCCACAGTGGCGTGTAAGGAGACATAGTGTTGGCTTTAAGAACTCGGGTTCTAGCTGTTGTCCAGGCCTTCCAGGTTGTTAGCATGGCTGGTGTGGTTTGGGGGTTGGCTTTAGGGCCTCTATATGGTAGGTTGGTAAGTTGCTCATATGAGCCCAGCACCGCTGCCTCAACGTTTACGGCGGGATTCGATTCGTCCTGTGAAAACCACCAGCAAACAGTGACGAGCACTGATGCCCAAAAATATTTTTGAAAGTGGGGGAGAGCAAGGCCTCCTCTACTTTTGGGGAGCTGCAAGAGGTCTAAGGCAATTCGTGGCTGCCTGCCCACCCAAATAAAAGATAAGACTATTTTATCGATACGTTTAAATAGTGAAGATGTAAGCCACACCGGAGACTGTCTGAACACATAGGTAAACTTGGGCAGGAAGATCATCTTAATTAAATTTATTCTACCAATCAGGTTAATTGGGAGTCTATTATTATTCTCTAGTTGGCGAATGACCGGGTCTACATTGAGTGTTTGAAATTTTGTAAGATCTTTGGTTATCTGTATACCTAAATATTTGAATTGGTCCACCACCGCTAGAGAAGAGTTTGCTGGGGCTGGCAGAAGAGAAATGTCATCTAGAGGGAATATTAGTGATTTGTTCCAATTGATTCTAATCCCCGACATCATGCCAAACTCCTCAAAAAGGTGAAGAGCCGCATCAAGCGAGGAAAGAGGATCATTGAGATATAGCAGAACATCATCTGCGTAGAGAGATATCCTCTCCTGCAAGTTCCCCAGTGTTAGGCCTTTCACTGTAGGGGCTTGGCGAATGCGAGCAGCTACTGGTTCCATTGCTATTGCAAATAGGCTGGGTGATAGTGGGCATCCTTGCCTAGTACCACGTCCAAGGTTGAAGAACTGTGAGATTACGTTACCTGTGCGAATCTTGGCCCTGGGGGAGTCATAGAGCATTTGAACCCATTTGATGAAATTATTTCTGAACCCAAGTTTACTCATGGTTGCCCACAGGTATTTCCATTCGACCGAATCGAATGCCTTTTCGGCATCTAGCGAGACTACGATCCGATGTCCTCTATTGGTGTGTGGTGCAGCGATGTTGGTTAATAGCCTGCGCAAGTTAATATCCGTGCCTTTGCCAGGCATAAATCCTGACTGATCGTGGTGTATTATCTTGCATATACATGAGTTTAATCTGTTGGCCAGTATTTTTGCAAGGATTTTTGCATCTGTATTTAAAAGGGAGATGGGCCGGTATGATGGGCATTTTGTGGGATCTTTCCCTGGTTTGGGGATCACAATTATTAGGGCCTCCAGCATGGTAGGGGGGAGAAAGCCATTGTCGAATGATAGTTGGAAGACCTTTCTCAGTTTTGGGGCTAGCAGTGTAGAGTATTGCTTGTAAAATTCTGCGGGGAACCCGTCCAAGCCTGGGGTCTTTCCTGTCTGCATATCTGCAATTGCATCTATGATTTCATTAACTGTAATTGGGGCGTCAAGCAGTTCTTTATCTTCTATAGGTAATACTGGCAGGTTAATATTTGCCAAATACCGGGTGAGATCAGCATCACTTTTGCCTAGTCTACTTCTGTATAAGTCAGAATAAAAGCTAAGGAAGACTTCATTTATTTCTTCAGGGTCAGTGATAGGATTATGTGAATCATTAAAAACATGTTATTATTAAGTATACCGAAGCAATCAGTGCGGCCCCCAAAGAAAAGCCACCCTACACCATTAATGACCCACTGCCAAACCGGTCATGCTGGAGGATGTTGCAGGCAGCAGAACATTCTCCACATCATCTCCGGACTGTCACTTCTGTCACATGTGCTCAGTTTGACACTGCTTTCATCTGTGAAGTGTGCAGGGTGCCAGTGGCGAACTTGCCAATCTTGGTGTTCTCTGGCAAATACCAAATGTTCTGCACGGTGTTGGGCTGTAAGCACAACCCCACCTGTGGACATCAGGCCCTCATGGAGTCTGTTTCTGGCCATTTGAGCAGATACATGCACATTTGTGGCTGCTGGAGGTCATTTTGCAGGGCTCTGGCAGTGCTCCTCCTGTTCCTCTTTGCACAAAGGTGGAGGTAGCGGTCCTGCTGCTGGGTTGTTGCCATCCTACGGCCTCCTTTACATCTCCTGAGGTACTGGCCTGTCTCCTGGTAGCACCTCCATGCTGTGGACACTATGTTGACAGACATAGCAAACCTTCTTGCCACAGCTTGCATTGATGCGCCAGCCTGGATGAGCTACACCACCTGAGCCACTTGTGTGGGTTGTAGGCTCATGCTACCACTAGAGTGAAAGCACTGCCAGCATTCAAAAGTGACCAAATCATCAGCAAGAAAGCATAGGAACTGAGAAGTGGTCTGTGGTCACCACCTGCAGAACCACTCCTTTATTGGGGATGTCTTGCTAACTGCCTACAATTTTCAGCTGTTGTCTATGCCATTTGCACAACAGCATGTGGAATTGGTTGTCAATCACTGTTGCTACCTAAGTGGACAGTTTTATTTCACAGAAGTGTGATTGACTTGGAGTTACATTGTGTTGTTTAAGTGTTCCCTTTATTTTTTTTAACAGTGTATGTGTATATACTGTACACACACACACACACACACACACACACACACACACACACACACACACACACACACACACACACACACACAGGACACACCTTATAATTGAAAGAGTTTTCTTTATTTTCATGACTATGAACATTGTAGATTCACACTGAAGGCATCCAAACTATGAAGTAACAAATGTGGAAGTATAGTACATAACCAAAACGTGTGACACAACTGAAAATATGTCATATTCTAGGTTCTTCAAAGTAGCCACCTTTTGCTTTGATTACTGCTTTACACACTCTTGGGATTCTCTTGATGAGCTTTAAGAGGTAGTCACCTGAAATGGTATTCCAACAGTCTTGAAGGAGTTCCCAGAGATGCTTAGCACTTGTTGGCCCTTTTGCCTTCACTCTGCGGTTCAGCTCACCCCAAACCATCTCGATTGGGTTTAGGTCTGGTGACTGTGGAGGCCAGGTCCCCTGGCGCAGAACCCCATCACTCTCCTTCCTTGTCAAATAGTCCTTACACAGCCTAGAGGTGTGTTTGGGGTCATTGTCCTGTTGAAAAATAAATGAAATGGTCCAACTAAACGCAAACCGGATGGAATAGCATGCCACGGCAAGATGCTGTGGTAGCCATGCTGGTTCAGTATGCCTTAAATTTTGAATAAATCCCTAACAGTGTCACCAGCAAAGCACCCCCACACCATCACACCTCCTCCTCCTTGCTTCACGGTGGGAACCAGGCATGTAGAGACCATCCGTTCACCTTTTCTGCGTCGCACAAAGACATAGTGATTGGAACCAAAAATCTCAAATTTGGACTCATCAGACCAAAGCACAGATTTCCACTGGTCTAATGTCCATTCCTTGTGTTCTTTAGCCAAAACAAGTCTCTTCTGCTTGTTACCTGTCCTTAGCAGTGGTTTCCTAGCAGATATTCTACCATGAAGGCCTGATTCACACAGTCTCCTCTTAACAGTTGTTCTAGACATGTGCCTGCTGCTAGAACTCCATGTGGCATTGACCTGGTCTCTAATCTGAGCTGCTGTTAACCTGCGATTTATGAGGCTGGTGACTCAGATGAACTTATCGTCTGCAGCAGAGGTGACTCTTGGTCTTCCTTTCCTGGGGCGGTCCACATGTGAACCAGTTTCTTTGTAGCGTTTGATGGTTTTTGAGACTGCACTCGGGGACACTTTCAAAGTTTTTCCAATTTTTCGGACTGACTGACCTTCATTTCTTAAAGCCAATAGGTACCGCTGTAAAAATAAAAAAGTCAGATACTCACCTAAGGAGAGGGAAGGCTCGGTCCTAATGAGCCTTCCCTGCGCTGGCTCCCCCGTTCGCGTCCGTCGCCGCAGGGACTTCGGAGGTCTTTGGGAGCACTTGGGCTTCCGAAGACGGGCCGCTCCATACTACGCACGTGCGATTGCGTCATAGAGGACGCTTGTGCATGCGTAGTATGCAGCGGCCCGTCTTCGGGAGCCCGAGTGCTCCTGCTGCTTCCGAAACATCCCTTCGGCAGCGCAAGTGGCAGTATTTGACCAAACTGGTCGAATACTGCTACGGGGGATCCTGCGCGGGACCGGGCACCGGGAGAGGAGAGGGAAGGCTCATTAGGATCGAGCCTTCCATCTCCTTAGGTGAGTATCTGACTTTTTTATTTTTAAAGCGGTACACATTCACTTTAAAGTAATGATGGCCACTTGTTTTTCTTTACTTAGCTGTTTTTTTCTTGCCATAATACAAATTCGAACAGTCTATTCAGTAGGACTATCAGCTGTGTATCCACCTGACTTCTCCACAATGCAACTGATGGTCCCAACCCCATTTATAAGGCAAGAAATCCCACTTATTAAACCTGACAGGGCGCACCTATGAAGTAAAAAACCATTTCAGGTGACTACCTCTTGAAGCTCATCAAGAGAATGCCAAGAGTGTGCAAAGCAGTAATCAAAGCAAAAGGTGGCTACTTTGAAGAACCTAGAATACGACATATTTTCAATTGTTTCACACTTTTTGGTTATGTACTATACTTCCACATGTGTTAATTCATAGTTTGGATGCCTTCAGTGTGACTCTGCAATTGTCCATAGTCATGAAAATAAAGAAAAGTCTTTGAATGAGAGGGTGTGTCCAAACTTTTGGTCTGTACTGCATATATATATATATATATATATATATATATATATATATATATATATATATATATATTGCTTATCACATTGTTAGAGGGTGTGTTTCTAGATAGTGGCAGTTGTTGCGGTCTGTTATGTTCCATGTCTGCCAGTAGTAAAGATGATGACATGCAGGCTCATTGCAGATCAAACAACAAGAACGAACCACACTTTGAGTATCAATCAATTATTGACCTCTCCTCTATGTTTTGGTCCTATTTACACTTAATGCGTTGTGTTGGGTTGCGTTCCATCCTATTTTGGCAATTGGATGTGACGCAACTAAATGCAACACATTAAGTGTAAATAGCGCCACAAACTTCTTACGTTGCAATGTATTTATTTCTTTTTTTTCCCCCTATATCTTTCGATAAATTACATTTTTTTACTTTTTTATTGTGTTGACACCACCCACCAACACCCAAAGTGCCTTTTTTCATTAATTCAGCATTCATCTACCAAGTGCAAAGGGAACACATGAACACAAAAGTGTGAAAACATGCGTGCTTGCAGGTCTTCTCAAAAGCCTCCACTACCTTATGGAACTCCTTTCCACCACCCATCAGACTTGCCCCTTCCTTCATTAAATTTAAGCCCAGCTCTTCAAGATGGTCCACCACCCCATACCACACATTAACTCTCTAATAGATTATTATTTTACAGCTCTACCAAGTGTGTACATCTCCCCTTAAATTGTAAGCATTTGTCAGGGTCCTCTCTGCCCTAGTGTATTCTACATGATCATGTGCTCCTTTACTACGTATTACTTGTACTACTGGGCCTACCGAACCAGCCCAGAATCACATGATCATGTATGTTGTACCTTGTTTGCCTTGCATAACTTTGTCCTATGTTGTATAACCTTCTTACGTTATGTCTGTCATCCTTTGTATCATTGTATGTATTTATTGTCCAGCACTGCATAATATGTTGGCGCTTTATAAATACAATAAATAATAATAATAATAATAATAATGATGGTAAATAATGGTGGGCACACAAAATATTGACACTTTGGGCATCATGTTGACATTCTTCCCTTAGGGGTGTACTCACTTTTGTTACCAGCGGTTTAGACATTGTTATTATTGATTTCTAAAGTGCCAACATATTCCATGGCACTGTACAAAATAAGTGGCTGTGTGTTGAGTTATTTTGAAGGGACATATAGGCACTGCACATTTACTCACACACTGTACACATAGGCGCTGTACATTTACCCGCACACTGTACACATAGGTGCTGCACATTTATCCACACACTGTACATACAGGCACTGCACATTTACTCACACACTGTACACATAGACGCTGTACATTTACCCACACACTGTACATACAGTATAGGCACTGCACGTTTACCCACACACTGTGCACATAGGCACTGTACATTTACCCGCACACTGTACACAAAGGCACTGTACATTTACCTACACACTGTACACATAGGCGCTGTACATTTATCCACACACTGTACACACAGGCACTGTACATTTACCCACACACTGTACACATAGACGCTGTACATTTACCCACACAATGTACACATAAGCACCGTTCACTTACCCACATGCTGTACACACAGGAGTTGTACACTTACTCACACACTATACAAATAGGCACCACGGCCACATTGAGTTTTCATTTAAAAAAAGTAATGATTTAATCTTGTTTTATTTCACCTATTTTATTGAAAATTTAAAATGTCTACAAAAGTGATTGGCTTGGCACACAGTTGAAAGGCGTCGCTGGTCACTAGACAAATGATGTCATTCGCAGGGGGTTGCAGCAAGTAGGTAGGCATGAAGGATCAACATGCAACAGGCAGATGTAAATGGTAAAGGTGAACTGGTGACAGATCAGGGCAGGCAGTAGACAGATAGTGCTGACATTTGGCATTGGCTAACCCTAAAACCATCTGGTGGAGCCTAATACTTAGACCCTACACCTGGTACTGCCTAATCCCAACCCCCACCCCCCGACTAACACTAAGGACTGGTGCTGCCTAATCCTAAAATTGCCCTGGTGGTAACTAACACTAAGGACCAGGTGGGGTCCTTAGTGTAAATCACCATCAGGGCAGTTTTAGGATGATGCGTAACCTAACTCCCACCCCCCTCCGTGGTTACTTACTCTAAGGACCCCCCGGGGCTGCCTTAACGTAAAACTCTACTTGTGGTGCCAAAGACTAAGGACCCTAACCCCGAAGCCTCCCCCCCCGACTAAGGCCTGGCACTGCCTAATCCTAATTCCATGATGGTGACTTACACTAAGAGCCAGGGGGACCCTTAGTGTAAAGGTGGCCACACACCATACAACTTTTTTAAATATCTGTTCAATTTAAGAATTGCAATCAATTTTTCTGACTGATTGTAACATTTAAAAAAAATGACCAATGTACCACACATATGTTCAATTTTTCCACAATTATGATAAAAAATGATTGGAAACTCTGACAAAATTGCTAGGGTGTGTGTATTAATAAATTGACAATCGAACACACACCATACAATCTTTAGAAAGATTGAAGAAAAATATCTGGCATTCCGGATCGATAAAAATAGAAGAAAACGGGAAATCCAATCGGATTTTTCAGTCGAATTAAAAAAAAGCTTTTGTTTTTTTCGGAAGATACGATCGTTTTTATCGAATTGCTGTAAAATTGGGTCATTTTATTGTATTGTGTGTGGCCACCTTAAGTCACCATCAGGGCAGTTTTAGGAAGATGCCTAACCCTCTCCTCTGCCCCGTCCCCCGTGGTTACTTACATTAAGGGTCCCCCTCTAGTGCTGCCTAGCCATAAAACCCTACTGGTGATGCCTTACAGAAAGGCCCCCCTGGCACTGCCAACCCTAAAACTTCCCTGGGGGTGCCCAACACTAAGGGACCCAACTGGCGCTGCCTAATCCTAACACTCCCCTGGTGGTGACTTAGATTAACCTCCTTGCCGGTTATCCTGACCGGGTGTCGGGGTAACCTGCGGCAGAGGATTTCTCAGGCCCTGGTGGGCCGATTTACATAATTTTTTTTGTTGCACGCAGCTAGCACTTTGCTAGCTGCGTGTACACGCTAGTTGGCGCCGCTTGCCGCCGTTTCGCCGCTACCCACCGCGTTAGAGGGCCCCCCCTCGAGACCCCGTGCGCAGCCTGGCCAATCAGTGCCAGGCAGCGCTGAGGGGTGGATCGGGACTCCCAGTGACGTCATCACGATCGTCGCCATGGCGACGGGGGAAGCCCTAAAGGAAATCCCGTTCAGAACGGGATTTCTTTATGGGCAAGCGCGCCGGCGGGGATCGGAGGTGTGGGAGGGACGCCGCAGGGAGGGGGGCATCATGTAGCTAGCACTAGGCTAGCTACACGATAGAAAAAAAAATATCCCAAAAAACCCTTCCCACGGCAGCAGGGCCACGGGAATCAGAACGGCAGGGAGGTTAAGGACCAGGGGGGGGGGGGGGGGTCGTTAGTGCAAGTCACCACCAGGGGATTTTTAGGATGATGCCTAACCCTAACTGTAAAACTGTCCTCGAATCCTTGAAAGACTTTAAGAACATACAGCTGGTACAAAAATACTTTTCTTTATTGGTAACATCATCAAGGTAGGGAATCAGGAATGAAGATGATCACAGTTTTAGTAATATTGGTGGCTGGACATGGTAGAATGCGATCTTAGCAGTTTCAAGCGAGCGGTAGAACTAGGGGCCAACATACAAAAACAGTATTCAGTATAGACTCTAACATATAACTACTAACATTCTCATTAGCAGCATGAATCAGAATACATAAACCAAGATAGCTCACCTATTTTCGCCTCATAGGATCTTAAGGGCAGTTTCTCTGCTCTGTCTCTCTCATAAGCTCTGAAGATTTTGTCTGAAGATAGCTGCTGGCATGTCTGGCTAGATTCTAGAAGATCTTAGAGTGAGGCTGGTTTCTGATTGGACTAGAGTGTCAGGTGACTGGAGTACTCAGATTAACCCTGTAATGTCCTGTGCTTAGCTAGCTATATTATAGCTGATGCTGCAGGCTGTTACTCTACACACAAATAAACTTTAACAGCAGGCTAACTTTTCTGCTTATTATACAACAGACCTATATAGGTGTATCTACTGTTCTGTACAGAAAACTAGCCCTAAATTGTTATCAACTTTTCTTATATTAACAGTGACTATAGAGAACATATAGATTATGCTGTTCAGTTGTTAGATTGGCTTGGGCGGGCAGCTACAATTCCACCAAATTACCTTTAATGTATGCTTTAGTTGTTGAGAGGGGTGCATAAATTAAGTGTATTTTACTTCTTCCTTCTTGCTAGGCAATTTGAGAATGTCCTTTATTATTTTCGATAAGAACAACCAGTTTTTGGATAGGACATTCTAGTATGAGTGGAGTGGTAAGACGTTCTCCTCTCTTACTTAATTTGGAATCTCCCATCTGTAATTTCACTCTTCTCACCAATCCGTCTTTGTCTTTATGAACTTCAAGAACTTTTGCAATTCTCCATCGATTTCTGGGTATGTCCTCTTCTTTGACCATCACTATGTCGTTTATTTCAACATTTCTCCTAGGAGTATGCCATCTTTGGTCCTTGGCTGTTGAGTTTAAGGCTTGAATGACCCGTGTTTAACAGTTTGAATGCTGTTCTGCTACAATTGGTTTTTATGGTAGTAGATTTTATGCTGTAAATAATCTTTTAGAACACAGAGGAAATGTTGAGTTTTAGACCACTTTAAGGATATTAACACTTTCTAAAGGTTATAGCCTCTATATTCTCTTCCTTCCTTCCCTCAAGTTATTCATGGTTGGGGGATGCTAAAAGTGCTGATTACATATACAGCATGCGTTATATTCCACTTATGGTTTATTCTTGTAGGATCTCTTCTATTGGAGTTTTGGGGGGTACAGCAGGGTACATTTATGAGAAGTGCAGACTGGCATTAAAGCGGAATGAAACGTAGCATTTCTTCTTTGCTCTAAAAAAATATTTACAGAACATTATATACAACCAGCATTTTTTTTTTACTAGAACAGCATTCAAAGGGTTCAACACAGGACTTAAAAGTTCAGTGCAGAGAAATCTGGACACATCCGAAGTTTAGATAATGTTATCTTGTGTTTACTTAATTGTATCAAGTGAGGAATGTGACACATTCTCTGACTGTGCAGAAGCTCCTGGACACAGACAGACACTCAAAGCATTTCTGCCTTCAATACATAATGAATAAAACCAGTTATGAATAAAATGCAAAGTCAGCTCTCAAAGCAAAAAACTGTAGTTTTGGGAACTTGTAATTTCTAAATTAATAACAATACTTATGCACAAATGCAAATATGATAACCGTATGGCATATAAAAAGTAGGAAAACATATTTTTATTTTTTATACCGCTTTAAAAACCTATATGCCTGAAATGGTATGACCATCTGTCAGAATAGGAGAATTAATACTGAAGCACATGTGTGCTTATCCCCTCCCCATGGATAAAGGATGTTTAAATGTTTGGACAGCAGACTGTGCAGCACGGATGTGCAGCGGATATCTCTGCAGGTTCCCACTCAGCTCTTACAGTGAAATATCACAGGCAATTCATCCACTCCTTTTCATCACTGAGTGTCCCAGTTTATTCATATTAAAATCCGAGGGCTCATCGCCCCTTATCCCAACTGGAGAAAAAGAAGCCAAGATATGGAAATTATACATAAAAGACCCATAAGCCTTTTTATTAGCAGTGTTATTTATTTTGACAGGGCTATGAATGTACTCACTCCTCTTTAGAGTCTGACCTATTAACTTGAAGGATGGCACAGCCCTGTTTGTAAATTGGCCTTTATGGTAAGATACGGGGGAGGAATCCCAGAGTGTAATAATTTAAGGCAACATAACAATATACAGACATTGGGATGAGTTGCTAGCACCTTTGATAATAAATATACTTTATGGGGTTTTCTTTCTCTCCACCATTGCATTGACAGCCTGATTTATTCAAATGAATGCCGAGGGAGGCCCAAGACATGAGCATTGCTGATTTGTCCTGCTGCATAAATAGTAGCCACTCTGCATTGATAAATGGATGAATCACCCATTTGTTTCTAAAAATGTCACATGACCAAATGTAAAGATTACTCAAATGGACAGAGAAGCTGAAATAAACTGTTGATAGTAGTTAAAGTGAAATATCCCCCTCATTGATAAAAATGCACAAGTTTAGTTCTATATGTTGCAATAAGGTAGGGAATCTTTCCTTTGGGGGGTAAACTTGGATGGTCCCTCCAGGCGGTGGCCATGCTTGGGGCCGGGCTATCTGTGTCTCTCTGCTCCCTCCCATGTAGTCGCTGTGCTCCTGAGCAGTGAGGGTGCTTGGGGTGCTGCCAGCGCTGCCCCCTGTTTCTTGGGGACATGGGAGCCCTACACCCAGTGTCCCTGTTGAGATGCAAATAATTTTGCATGAGCCAACTCCTGCAGGGCATAGTAACATGGATGGTCTCCCGTTGGTGGGGGCCACGCCTCGGGGTGGGCTATCTGCGTTTCTCTGCTCCCCTCATCCCCCAGGAGGCAGTTACTGAGCTCCTGAAAAGCAAGAGTGCTTGAGGTGCTGTCAGTGCTGCCCCCCATTTCTTGGGGGCATGCCAGGCCTATACGCGGTGCCCCTGTTGAGACTCAAATTGTTTTACGTGGGCCAACTCCTGCAGGGCATAGACGTGAGCAAGGCCACATTTAGACTTTTTTTCTTGTAGCTCCCCTTCCATGTGCAGCAGCCCCCTCCTATTCCTTGTGCAACCCCCTTTTCCATGCCTAAAATTCATGTACAGCCACCTCCTTCATTCTATACAGGCCCCTTGGGCAGCACCTCCCTATCTCCATGTGTTACTCCTTATTTGCAACCTCTGTATTCCATTTGCAGCCTCTTCTTCCATATGCAGCAATCCCTCTTCCATGTCCAGCTGCCCCTTGGCTAGCTGCCGCCTAAGGCCCGGGCCTTGGTTGCCTTTCCAGAAATCCAGCCCTGGCAGTGAGGCCCAGTGCACACCAAAACCACTAGCAGATCCTCAAAACGCTAGAGGTTTTTGAAGCAGATTTTCAGAGCGATTCTAGGCATGTTTAGAGAGGTTTTCTAAACATGCCTAGCGTTTTCTGGAGTGTTTTTGTGTAGCAGATTTCATATATCGTTACAGTAAAGCTGTTACTGAACAGCTTCTGTAACAAAAATGCCTGGAACACTGCTCTGATCTAGAGTTTCTCAGAGTGGTTTGCACTTTTCCTATACTTTACATTCAGGCAGAAACGCTTCTGCAAACCGCAAAAGTGCTGCAGGACGTACGTTTGAGGTTTGCTAAAAACCTCCAACCGCTGGTGTGCACCAGCCCATTGAGATACATTAGCCAAGTGTTTTCACAAGTGGAAGCGGTTGGCGGAATGCTTCAAAAACCGCTCGGTGTGCACCAGGCCTGAGTTAGTTTGAGACCCTGCGTATTTTGGCAACCGGATGCAATATGCTTTTCCTGTGCCCTTTAATATGTCAATAGACATTTTGGCAGCTAGTATAAGTCAGGTGCTACCTGGTAAGAGCACACCCCTCTTTTCCTTTTGAATGCATTTGATGCTATGATGTTTGGGCACTCATATGGCACTGCATTAAAAACACATAGAATTCTATAGTGCAAATCACTGCTTTAACATCAGGAACTCTCCTGGAGATCATTATCTGTGGACAGTTTGTCACTGGATTTTGCCATTTCAATCCGGATCCTGGAAAGCCAGGCACTGCAGTGACATTTTGAGTTATTTGAAAAAGCCTCCGAACCTGCTATTATCACTAAATTTACTGTGCAAGTCACGGCGTTTAGTGGGAATGTCAAAAGTTTTCTTAAAAATAGATAGTGAATATTTATTGTACAGTTTTTGGAAAACAGGGGTGTTAATCCCAGTGGAGGGTTGGATTGTAGTGGTTTTGGCTCCTTAAAGAGGAACTTCAGCCTAAACAAACATTCTGTCATTAAGTTACATTAGTTATGTTAGTTAAAATATATCGGTAATATAATCTCTCACCCACCTTGTTTTAAAAGAACAGGCAAATGTTTGATTTCATAAGGGCAGCCATCTTTTTGGTTGAAAGGAGGTGACAGGGAGCATGAGACACAGTTCCAACTGTCCTGTGTAGTGATCACCCCTCCCAGTTGCTAGGCAACGTCAATAACAACATAGGAAATCCCATCATGCTTTGCACAGCGTCAGGGAAAAAGCCCGGGCAGTTTTCTTTGATGGGGTGGAGCTTACGCTTTTGTGCAGCTAAAAATAAGGCTTATGTAAGAAAAACAAATTTCTGATGCTGTGAAACTGTTAAAGAAACACCAAGCCCTTTAAGTACTGCTGAGTAGATTTTTAGTCTGGAGGTTCACTTTAACTTCGCTATGCTTCAAACTACAATAGTTTTTTCTTCCAAGTCAGATGGTGAAACTTTTTGAAAAAGTGACAGAAATGACAGTATTTATTTTATTTATTTATTGTATTTATAAAGCGCCAACATATTACGCAGCGCTGACAAAAAACACACAGAAATGTTTGGGAAAATGAACACCATTGGGTTACTGTTTATGATACCAGTCAAGGAACAAATTCATACTTTTATGAATGTGATTCAATGATGCAAAGTTATAAATCTGCTGCAAATGAAAAAAAGGAGACAGACGTTTAGTTTTATTCATTAGTGTCAACTCTAATATTAGTTCCTTTAGCTAAACTTACATAAACCAAAATAATAATAATAAAAATAATAATCTCTATTAAGGCATATAGAACATAGACAATTCATTTGAACTGACTGTCACTGAGCATTAGAACCTATGGAGTGCCACTAAGGTTATAATGAATTACTTAAAGTGTAGCCACTCAGTGCGCGTTCAACAAGATCATTAGCTCAAGGTGTTGTCGACCAGCCTATCCATCCCAAAAGAGTCACATCTTGACCTTTAGCACCATTACAGCTTATTCTGTGCTCCTCACTCTGCCTCTCTGAGCAGGGCGCACAATAGATGGGAAGCACTCATGCGATCCCTCATTCAATATCCATTTTCTCTTTGCTGATTGCATGTCTGATCGCTGGTGCGCTGCAACCCCACTATTTCACAACAGGTACTGACAGTCAATAAAACTTGCTTAAAGGACTTGAGTTGGCAACTTTACTTCACTTAAGAAGGAATTATTTTTAAATAGGTTCCTCTCACCTTAGCAGGTGCAAATACTTATCCACACTGTAGGGAAAATTCCTTAAGTAGTTCTGGTCATAGAACTGTGCTAATGGATAAAAGACATAGAGGGAGACAGAAGTGTAGATCTAGGCCTCGTTCATGATGTGTGTGTTGAAAAACGCATAAAAGCGCAAGAAAAAAACGCTTTAGTGCGTGTTTCAGTGCGTTGTGGTGCACTTTTTTAACCATGTTTTGCTTATTGTAGCAGTAGCAGTGGTCAATAAAGCTTTGTTTTCATATGTAAATGAATTTTTTTTTCCAAATGGGGTAAAAAACAAACAAACACATGCACTTCTATGCGCTAAAAAAGGGCACCCATTCACTTGCATTGATATGCGCTTTACAGCTCAACGCACAGAAATGCATGCAACACTACGTTTTTGTAACTCCCTTCCGGTATAGTTCATTGGCTGACGATCTTCTCCCAAATTAAACAATAATTGGTAATGGGGTGGCAACTCCATTATCACTTTTATAAATATCAAGATCTGTGTGGACCCTGACCACCTGTGCCAGTGTTATCAACTCATCCCTTTAATTACTGACACATGAATTAGACAGGTTTTGTGGCTAGGTACATGCAGTTAAGGTACTGATTATGTGCATATAGCCCCAGAACCTGTATGACTTAGATGTGTCAGTAATTAAAGGGATGAGTTGGCAACACTGGCCTGTGCTTGCTGAAGACTTCCATCGGGATAGCGTTTTGTATTATGTTGGCCACAAATTAGTTGATTTACTTGGTGGTGGTGGTGGTTGGGGATTAGCTGTGTGATAGTGTCTAAGGGCTCAGTGGATTGGCACAGTTTCTCAAATTCTGATAGGTCACGCAGTCTCGAGGGGTGCATACCCACCGAGCGCAGTAAATGTCCGCACTGGGTGTATACCCACCAATCAAGCCTAGGCTCACCAATTTTGGATCTTAATGTATTCTTGGCTTGCTTTTTTATTGATTATTGAGAAGGTTATGAATAATTTTGGACTGGACACTTTTTACTGAAATGTAAATGAAAGCTGAGTAATGTTGTACATCGTCTAATTATCTTTTGGGAGATACCTATGTCATTTCCCATCCAAAAATTACTTGCTGGTTGAATAAAAGTAACATTAAGTCAAAATTTGCCAAGGGTATGAATATATATATATATATATATATATATGTGTTATATATATATATATATATATATATATATATATATATATATGTGTTATATATATATATATATATATATATATATATATATATATATATATATATATATATATAATATTTGTTCCCCCAACTACGAAGGGTTAGGTGAATGCATGTAGGAAACCAGGCTCAGACAGGTTTCCTACTGGGGGCCCCAGTGCTGAAAAGAAGGGGGCACAGCGCAGGAAGGTGGCAAAATGGCACAGAGCAGCGGGGAAGGGAGGGAGCCTCCCCCCTCCCTCACCTAGGGCCCCCCCTTCCGCGCTCCCCCCTCCAGAATTGTAGCCAGCCAGCAGCAGCAGCAGCGGGGAATGGTTTACCGAGAGAGATAGACAGCCCTGCGGCATGCTGGTCTGGTCTTCTGCACTGACACTATCCAATCACGCTCTCACTGTACTTCCTGTGAGAGCATGATTGGACAGTGCAGTGCAGGAGACCAGACCAGCAGTGGCATGCAGAGCAGCTCTCTGATTCTCTCGGTAAGTGATTCCTGCTCGCTGCCGCAGCTGGCTGCAATTATGCAGGGGGAAGCATGGAGGGGGGCTCCAGGTGAGGGAGGGGGGGGGGCTTCCCCCCTCCCGCCGCTCTGTGCCCACTCACTCCCCTTCCAGGCTGGGGGCACTGAGACCTGCCTACCTAACTGGGGATACTTATAGACCTGCCTACCTAAACTGGGGAAACCTATAGACCTTTCTACCTATCTGGGTAAAGTTATAGACCTGCCTACCTAAACTGGGGACACCTATAGACCTGGCTACATATACTGGGGACACCTATAGACCTGGCTACATATACTGGGGACAGCTATACACCTGGCTACCGTACTGGGGACACCTATATACCTGCCTACCTAAACTGGGGACACCTATATACCTGCCTACCTAAACTGGGGACACCTATAGACCTGGCTAAATATACTGGGGACAGCTAAACACCTTGCTACATATACTGGGGACACCTATATGCCTGCCTACCTAAACTGGGGACACCTATATACCTGCCTACCTAAACTGGGGACACCTATAGACCTGGCTACATATACTGGGGACAGCTATACACCTGGCTACCGTACTGGGGACACCTATATACCTGCCTACCTAAACTGGGGACACCTATATACCTGCCTACCTAAACTGGGGACACCTATAGACCTGGGTACATATACTGGGGACAGCTATACACCTGGCTACCTGTACTGGGGACACCTATATACCTGCCTACCTAAACTGGGGACACCTATATACCATTCTCCTCCAGCTCCTGCCATGTGCGGTTCCTGTGTTTGAATATTGGATGAGTGGTCATACCTGGCTTCATATTGTCCAGATGTTTCTTAAGAACAAGTGTTAACTATACAGATTTATCTTTACATGTGGAGGCCTGATGAAGGGTCTATCCCGAAACAAGTCGACGTTGTCATGTTTACAATTGCACTAATCTTGATGTTAATCACTGCTGTATGTTTGCCATTCTTTCCTATGGAAAATGTTCCTTGAAGAATACTTTTTATGAATATTTTTGCACAAGTGTTGTCTTCAATAAAGATTTAATGTATTTTTATATATACATTTTTCAAGTTTCTTCAATGTTCTTGATATACATATCCTTGTATTGGAATAAAGACACCTATATACCTGCCTACCTAAACTGGGGACACCTATATACTTGCCAACCTAAACTGGGGACACCTATAGACCTGGCTACCTATACTGGGGACACTTATAGACCTGCCTACCTAAACTGGGGACACCTATAGACCTGCCCGCCAGGCCCTCTTATTTTGGGGAATCTGAATGCATTTTGTGGGGAAATCTGCTGACAATCTGATTGCATTTTGTGGGGGAATCTGCTGACAATCTGATTGCATTTGTGGGGTATCTGCTTCCAATCTGATTGCATTTTGTGGGGAAATCTGCTGCCAATCTGATTGCAATTTGTGGGGAAATCTGCTGACAATCTGATTGCATTTTGTGGTGAAATCTGATGAAAATCTGATTGCATTTTGAGGGAAAATCTGCTGATAGATTTTTTATTCTTTGGAGGGGGGGGAGGGGGGGTTGCCCTCCACTATGTTGGACAGCACTGAACTACTTAATATTTTTATTTTATGGCATTTGACTACTTGATAAATTATCATGAGGCATGTAAATACTTGATTATTTTATCTAAAATGTATCTGGTCGGACCCACCGCTACTTATTACACCGCTACTTATTTTGTGTATTTTTTTGTTATTTTGTGTATCACTACTTTATCACTACTTATCACAATGAACTAATCTATATCTTGTTTTGTCCGCCACCAATTAGGCTTTCTTTGGGGGGTACATTTTGCTAAGAGCCACTTTACTGTAAATGCATTTTAACAGGAAGAATAAGAAAAAAACGGAAAAAAAATCATTATTTCTTAGTTTTCAGCCATTATAGTTTTAAAATAATACATGCCTCCATAATTAAAACTCATGTATTGTATTTGCCCATATGTCCCGGTTATTACACCGTTAAAATTATGTCCCTATCACAATGTATGGCGACAATATTTTATTTGGAAATAAAGGTGCATTTTTTTCGTTTTGCATCGATTACTATTTACAAGTTTAAAATAAATTTTTTTTTAGAAATATTTAATCTTTACATTGATATTTAAAAAGTTTAGACCCTTAGGTAAATATTTACATGTTTTTTTGTTTTTTTTTTGTATTAAACATTTTATTTGGGTATTTTTAGGAGGGTGGGATGTAAGCCATAGTTTTATAATGCAAATGTGTCTTGAGTTTTATTTTTTTCACTTGTAGTTGTAGTTTTACTTTTTGGCCACAAGATGGCGGCCATGAGTTTGTTTACATGACGTCACTCTAAGCGTAACATACGCTTAGAGCGACGTATGGGGGACGTTACAGCCAGAAAAAGCACAGCTTCCGAGAGAAGCTGTCGCTTTTTCAGCGGGGGAGAGCAATCAGTGATCAGGCACCATAGCCCGATTCACTGATTGCCAGGCTAACGAAACGCGTCTGGGAGCGCGCGTGGACGCGCGCGATCGGCCGCGGGAGCGCGCGGGCGCGCACATGGCCTCCTGGGCGTAGCTACTACGTCCAGGAGGCCAAAGTAGTTAAGTCTGCCCATGACTCATCATGACCACGCCCATGTTCCAGTGCATGGTGACACCCATTTATTTTTGCTGCAACGCGCTGCAGGCGCCACATGTGGACATCTCCCTGTTGGGGACTGTCCTCATAAGTGCTCACAATCAATTCCCTACCATAATCTAATGTCCTACCAAATTATGTATATATATATATATATATATATATATAGGGCAAAATTTCTAGAGTACATGCGTATGTGAGCCCAAAATGGGCGGGGGGGAGGGGAGAAGGGATCGGGGGGGGGCGGGGGCCAGGCTAAAGCTTTCCTGGTGGGCCCTTAGTGTCCCAGGCCGACTCTGTAGGAAACGTATGGGGTTCTGTACCTCCAACGAGGTTAAGACCCACTGCACTATACTATGACTTTGGCAGAGATTAGATGGTGACCACCTCTGAGAAACAGACCGTGGACATGACTATGTGCTCTGTACAGTACTATGGAAGGTTTAAAGGGACACTTAAGTCAAACAAAAAAAATGAGTTTTACTCACCTGGGGCTTCCAATAGCCCCCTGCAGCTGTCCGGTGCCCTCGTTGTCTCCCTCCGATCCTCCTGGCCCCGCCGGCAGCCACTTCCTGTTTCGGTGACAGGAGCTGACAGGCTGGGGACGCGAGTGATTCTTCGTGTTCCTGGCCACAATAGCGCCATCTATGCTACTATAGCATATATCATATACCATATAGCAGCATAGAGGGTGCTAATGTGTCTGGGAATGCTTAGAATCACTTGCGTCCCCAGCCTGTCAGCTCCTGTCACCGAAACAGGAAGTGGCTGCTGGCGGGGCCAGGAGGATCGGAGGGAGACGGCGAGGGCACCGGACAGCTGCAGGGGGCTATTGGAAGCACTAGGTGAGTAAAACTTTTTTTTTGTTTGACTTAAAGAGGAACTGAAGAGAGAGGTATATGAAGGCTGTCATGTTTATTTCCTTTTAATCAATACCAGTTGCCTGGCAGCCCTGCTGGTCTATTTCTCTGCAGTAGTATCTGATTAAAACCAGAAACAAGCATGCAGCTAGTCTTTTCAGATCTGACTTATAAGTCTAAACCACTGAAACACCTGATCTGCTGCATGCTTGTTCAGGGGCTATGGCTAATAGTATTAGAGGCAGAGGATCAGCAGGGCTGCCAGGCAACTGGTATTGTCTAAAAGGAAATAAACATGACAGCCTCCATATACCTCTCTCTTCAGTTCCCCTTTAAGTGTCCCTTTAAGCACTATATAAATACACACTAATTATAATAATAAAACTATTGAAAAGTAACAATGTGCAGAAAAGACATGCAAATGAGATGAATAAAGCACTTTGCAACCTTTAAACTGTTTTTATAAATACACTTTCTTATAATTCACCCAAATATTACAAAAGTAAAAAATGTGCATACACCAGTGTGTCTCTGAAATGTATCTCATAAAGTAGCCTTGATCTAGCTAAATCCACTAACTCTAAATTCCATGCTTCCATCCGCAGTACCAGAACCATCGCTTCTTTCTGCCTTTATAACCTGCGCTGCTCTGCTTTTGTTTGCTTGGAATCACGGTGAACATTCCTCTGTACAACAAGTTCTGCTTTTCCACTGTGGCCTGGATTGAGGTTAATGATACTCGCAGCATGACCCTTCATTAAAAATTGAGAACTGTGGGAAGAAAGCTGCGAGCCATCACAACAGGTTAAATAAGCTGCTGTTGTTCCCCACTTGATTGCTGCCCCTTTACAAGCAAGTGTACATATTCTGTGACTGATTAACAAATCATCAGGCAGGGCAGTAATGTTTTATGCTATTTTATTTGTTGCATTGGCATGACTGCAGCATGTTTATTTGGCCACCGTAGTCTCCCTCAAACAAAACACAGCAGCTTTTTCCCGGCTAGAACAGCCCAATGTGCACGGCAGTAGCAGATGTGTATTAGGCTTAATCAGTGGTGAAAGAGTTACAGAATCTAGCCAATGGTGGCCCACATTCTTTCTGCCTAATGGGAACCCCATGGAGAGAAGCAGATGCCCTGGCCTTAAGCTGGCCCCACATTGCTATATAAACCTTGTGAGGCTCTTTGATCTCTTCCATAAATGTTACATATGTTCTCAATGAATGAACATTTTATCACTCTAGCAGTTAAAAGATCTCAGAGTCAGGACTCAGAACTGTCCACATTGCTTTAGCCAGTCCATTCTGCCTGATAACCTTCTTCACCTCTCCAAAATTCCTCAATTCTGCTGCAGATACAGTGGACCAGGTGGAAATATTTGCAAAATATCAGTTTTTTCTCTCTAAGAAAACAACTTGCTGTGGATTGCAGTTGGGGCCGAATCCAATTCACTTTTTCTCCTAAGTTTTCTATCAGGAGATGATTTTTCATCTTCTGTTTAAAATAATTTTTGCAATCTGCAATTAAAACAGTACCAAAGTGTAGGTGGAAAAGTATTGTCAAAGTATTTTTTTTAGTATTTTCTTGCTTGCCGGTGGCTTAATATGCATTTTATTTAGGATATCACTCAGGAGAAAACATTGAGAAAACATGAATTGGATCAGGTCCATTGGGCCTTATGCAATTGACTTGTTCTTTCTTAAGTGATATTTTCACATCTTGTAAATGAAATGCATTTTAAATCACCAGCAAGCAAATAAATACTCCAAATAATTTTGGTAGTAGTTTTTCTGTTAAATGCAGGAAACACAGGAAGCCTGAGGCTGGTTTCAGACTGCGCATTGGCGACAGTGGTGCTGGGCGGCGTTGGGGTTGCAGCGCACAGCCAAGAACAGGCCACAGGAAGTGAGTGTCACTTCCTGCTCGGCTGGGTGCCAGATGGGGATTACTGTGTACTATCACAGTAATCCTTGTCTGGCAGCCGGCCGAGCAGCAAGTGACTGAGGCCGATGCGATCACGTGCGTGGAAGCGTATTGCAAGAAATACACTTACATGCATGGTGACACGTACAACGTGTGGCGGGTTTTCACACTGACATGTGTCACCAAAGACTTACAAGACTTTCAGTCCCACGCACGTCGACGCAGAAAAGTGCGGTAAAGTAGATCTGTCTGAGCATTGGGGATGTGGCGAAAATGTCACTTCCATCACATCGAGCCGTACCGCTGCAGTATGAAAGTATACATAGACTTTTATTGCCCTGTGGTGGGGTGCGAGAAAATGACAGCACCGCCCAAATGTGAAAGCAAAGCAGAAAATATTGGTTTTGATTTGTTAAGTCCGCTGCATAGAAAACAGGAACAGAGGGCAGCACAGGGCAGCTAATCAGAAATCTTACTTCACTGACTACTGAAAGGTAACCCTAATGGGCAATGTTAGTGTCTGTGTAAGCAGTGTATAAGCAAGCATGTTGCTGAGTAACTCCAGCTCGCACATCTCTGGGATACACTAGCACAATAACAAGGAGAAAGGTCATTCTTGGAACAGCAGTTTAATGGAATTGGATTGCTTGATCCCATAAATCTGCCATTGTGATTAAAATGAGGAGTTTGCAGGTTCACAATGCCTGCTAATCAATATCAATGAATTGTTACTGACATTCAGATCTGTATATGGACATGTTCAAAGGTTTATGCCAGTTGCTTAATTACAGTAAAAGCAGTACACATCATGAAATTGTCATATGTGTATACGAGGTCTGATTTGCGCTCTTTACTTTGCTGATATCATTTAGTAAACCAATGCAAATGCAAGATAGTTTAAAGACAGGTAAATGTCTCTGATGTCTCTTATTTTTCTTTAGTAAAGTAGAACGTTTGTGAATGGATTGCAGATTTGTTATTCAAATACTTGGGGAAAAACATAAGAATGTTGTGCGCGACAAGATGATGAAAGAAATAGCCATAAAAAGACCTTAAGGGCTTGTTTCCACTAGGTGCGATTGCACAGCAATACATTTCTATGAGCCTGGTTCCACTAAATGCGAAATTTGCATCCACCCATCCAGAAAAAGAACTGACCACAGGGTCAATATTTTTCAGATTTCAATACAGAAAAATTGCATGCAATGTGATTTTAGTGTTTTTGCTGGGCCCCCTGTGAAACTTTAGATGAGGCCCCTCCATCTCCCCTCACTTTCTGTACAGGTAAACTGAGAACCAATGTTATTCAATTGGCTAGTGCACACTTAAATGTGTTTTCCCTATGCAGATAAAAACAGACAACAGTGAAGCACTGCATGCATTTGCTTCTGTAATATAACATGCATGTTTTCACACATACAGACACACAAGGGGGTTGATTCACTAAACCGTGATATGACAATTAGCACACCTTATCAAAGATATCACACCTTATCAACGATAGCACACCTTATCAACGATAGCACACCTTATCAAAGTTAACACGCCTTATCAGAGTAGCGTAGCGAGTGCTATGAACCCGCAGGGGCTCAGGGCAAGACGAGTGCCATTGCCAACCAGCAGGCATAAGTTTGTAGCGCTCGCTATGATACTCTGAAAAGGCATGTTGACTTTGATAAGGTGTGATACCTTTGATAAGGTGTGCTATTTGTCATATCACGGTTTAGTGAATCAACCCCAAGGTGTGCAGAAAACGCATCCAGAAAACCGACAGATGAGTGTGCTCCGAGCCACAGCTTCTCATTACACTCACTCTGTCCATCTGTGACGGAGCAGAACTTCAGCAAAAAATCCAGCATCACTACAGTACAGAGCACTTGAGGAGGGGTAAAGAGGTTGGTGGCTGGGTGCTGTACAGATGAGCCTGCTGCACACTGAATAGTGTCTGTCTACAAATCTTTGTCTACAAAACTTTGTATGATTTATTATAAGTGGCTGAACAAATGCAGTCATTAGAACAATTGGGCAGAGAATAGAAAGCTTTTTCCCTCTGTGCCCAGACTCCTCGAGCATCACTACAGTTCACAGCACTTGGGGAGGGGTAGAAAGGCTGTGGTAGAACTGGCCTGTACACAAGACCCTGCTGAACACTGAATAGGGACTGTCTACAAATCTTGGTATGATTCCTTATCAGTGGCTGAGCATATGCAGTCATTAGAACAATTGTACCGAGAGCAGAACGTTTTTTCTTTCCTTGCCCTTAGTTGTCAGTCTTTCAGGATTGGTTCCTCTTGGGCCCTCCTGCAGCTGCATCTCTTGCAGGGTCTATTGCTACGTCCCTGAAGACTACCCACTTTTATTGGTGATGCTCTGTACAAAGTGTGCTGTGCATATTGTTGCATTTAATTTGCATTTGGTATTTTTGTATGCACAATCTGATTTTGTAATAAACACTGTATTGCACCTTAATTTCCTTTCTCTTTGTCAGTATTCCGGTAAGCTGTGGTCATCTCCTATTCCTGTGTTCAAGCGCATAATACTCATGGAGGGGTGGGTGGGGGTGGGTTTAGGTTACTTTCCCACGGAGGGGGGGGTATTAGTTGCCCTCGGGGAGGGGGGAGAGGTAAGGTTAGGCACCCACCAGGGGAGGGGTCTATCTAAGAGTAGGGAGAGGTTAGGTCATAGTAAATATTGGTAGATATTACCAATATTTACTATATCTATGAAGTAGTAGAATATCAGTACATTTTCCCGTATTCTACCGCTATCCTGCACCCTTTTCAAACAGGCGCCTTTTTAAATGTACGCTACCCAGGACCCCATTGTCAAGGACAACAATACAATCGAGGTATGGGTCCCAGCTAGGAGCTCTGGCATTCACTCTGTGAAGTGCCTCCTGCAGTCAGCACTAATATTTATTTTACATTGGAAAACTCAGTCCCATGTAAACATTATTACCACAACATTGTGAGTAGACCCATTTGCCTTGAAATCAGATAGGGGTTTGTAGTGGGAACTATCAGTATTATTTTGTATTTATATTGCGCTGACATCTTCCACAACACTCTACAAAGTCGTGTCTCAGTGGAGCTCACAATCTAATTCCTACCATATGGCTTATGTTCCTATTATGGTTTGAGGCCAGATTTAGGGGAAGTCAATTGAGTTGCCAGTATCTATATCTAATTTTGATAGGGCCAATTCACTGCAAATCCCCCTTCAAGAGAATCAGTCGGTTCCCCTCTACCAAAAATCAGCATAATCATTCTTTGTGTGATTTCCCTTCTTAAAACAGAAGGTTTTTGCAATAATTCAGCTTTAAGTGAACATCTGTGGTTACCCACAATGCACCGCTTCTGAATATTCAAATTATCTCTTTATGCCCCTGGAAGCCTGACACACATAAAGGACCACTGGTGTATAGTGAGCCTATAGTTTCAAATTTTACAGAGCAGAGCCACATCAACCCGACATGCAGACAGTCTGTTTCTGACTTTTGGTCTCATCAGTGCACGGCAGGGATTGATATGACTCTAATGGATAGGGCTTGGCCCAGTACAGAAGGCAAGCCACACTAAGCATTGCTTTTTAGTAGGAGGGCTTTTTGGTCTCATATAGTCCCCTATGCTTTCCTAGTAGTTTTGGGCCACACCATCCTCATTCTGTGAGCCATTTATAATCAGTATAGCAAATCCTGTCATTTACAGACATGATTTCGATATCTGACCTGTTCAACAAAACAGACTGCTGGAATCTGGTTGCCATGGGCAACGCCTCTACCTCCTTCTGCTCCACTGAGGTCTATTGTGATGACCTAATTGCTGAAAATAGCTGCAAGACTTCAGGTTTAAGATTATCAATAAAGATAATAAAGATTATGATTAAGGAGCTGTGGAATTCCTACAACAAGGCAAAGCTGCAGCAGTCAAGGATGATCATTTTCTCTGAAGCATACTCCAGTGTCTGGAGATACATTGACAATAATGTTGTGAATGTTAAGCATCAGAGTTGACACTAATAGCATAATGATGTCAATTTGCCAGTCAGCATTGCTCTGTTTTCTCCTTCACATGGCTCAGCGCAAGGCCAAGAAGCTTACCCTGAATAAATATTCCCATGGAACCAGTATAATGCCATTTGGAAAGAAAACAGTGTCAACTATAATGACATCAAACAGATGCGTTTTGCAAGTCAGGAGCTCATCGATTATCTTGGATTTTCTACCCTGCCAAATATTTATGCAAATTGGAGACATGAATATTGAATCAGCTCCTAGGTAATTCTATTTGAATAAGGTAATTGCGCCAAGTGTAAAGACAGTCAGGGAGACTGGAACAGGAATGAAGATTGCCATTCATCTTGGCTTTAGTATGATCAGCTCAGATGACTTAGATGTTTAGAAGAGTCAACTATCAATTACTGTAGACAGACCCTTGACTTCTAGAATGTTATCAACATAAATGCTTGTTTTTAAATATAAAGGCCCATTTCCATTGCTGCAAATTTGTGTTTCCCCGCATACGATTTGGATAGAGAAATGCAGCCTATTGAAATCAATTTAAAACCCGCATGTTGGGGAAAATTCGTTAGACATGCTGCATTTTTTCGCATCACTCATGTGATTCCCCCATAGCCGTACATGGCGGGCTAGAGGGAATCGCAGGCATATTCACATAACATTTCTGAATTGTGAATTTCTCCCCTAGTGGAGAGCATCACAAGTGGAAACAGGCCCTAACTGTTCTAAAACTCCCTTATTACCAATAGTACAACCACCTTTCGGTGTGGTGAGAATTCGATTGTGAGCCCCTCCGAGGGGCAGTTGGTGACAAGACTCGATACTCTGCAAAGCGTTGCAGACGCTGTCAGCACTATATGATTACAAAATAAAATGATGCTTATTATGCCCAGCTCTATGATCAGAGAACTATAAGGCTATAGAGTTATGCACAGGCTGAATTGCTAACATCATCATATTTTATCTATTAGAAAAATAAATGTATAGTAAACAAAATATAGAAGCTATTTATGGGCTCTTAAAGATGAACTTTAACTCTGTCTCTGTGCTATTTGGCATATTGCAAGCGGGATAGTTTGTGGCCTGTTCAGAGTAGCGCTGTAACGGATTGCATCCTAACTCACTAAATGCAAGCTTTGTAACAAAGCCTATGTCCATTCTCCATTGCAGTTCACACTCACTGTATTGTGTTTATGTAAGGCCCAGTGTACACCAAAACCGCTAGCAGATCCGCAAAACGCTAGAGTTTTTTGGAGCAGATTTCAGAGCGATTCTAGGCATGTTTAGAGACGTTTTCTAAACACGCCTAGCATTTTTGGGAGCGTTTTTGTGTAGCAGATTACAAATATTGTTACAGTAAAGTTGTTACTGAACAGCGTCTGTAACAAAAACGCCTGGAAAACCGCTCTGATCTAGCGTTTTTCAGAGCGGTTTGAGCTTTTCCTATACTTTACATTGAGGCAGAAACGCTTCTGCAAACCACAAAAAGTGCTGCAGGAGCCACGTTTGCAGTTTGCTAAAAACCTCAAGCCGCTGGTGTGCACCATCCCATTGAAATACATTAGCCAAGCGTTTTCACAGGCGAAAGCGGTTTGCGGATCGCTTCGAAAACCGCTTGGTATGCACCAGGCCTAACTGACTGCTGTGAACTTTACCTTAGGGTAAGTTCACACTGAATGTTTTGCAATGTGCATGTAGCACATTAAAACTCATTTCAGAATAAGGGGTCTTCTTGTGATGCATATATTGCAAGACATGGTACCGCAATACCATTCATTTGTAATGCGGGTGTAACATGCGCGTTATTTAGTAGCTCCTAGTTCAACTTGCATTATTATGAAGGAACCAGATTCACTGTAACACACGAACCTCATCTAATTCGCTTTTTCTCCTGGGTGATATTTTCACGTTATAAATAAAATGCCTTTTAAAGAGACTCCGTAACAAAAATTGCATCCTGTTTTTTATCATCCTACAAGTTCCAAAAGCTATTCTAATGTGTTCTGGCTTACTGCAGCACGTTCTTCTATCACCATCTCTGTAATAAATCAACTTATCGCTCTCTTGTCAGACTTGTCAGCCTGTGTCTGGAAGGCTGCCAAGTTCTTCAGTGTTGTGGTTCTGTGATGCATCTCCCCCCTCCAGGCCCCTCTCTGCACACTGCCTGTGTATTATTTAGATTAGGACAGCTTCTCTCTTCTCTCTTATCTTTTACAAGCTGGATAAATCCTCCTCTGAGCTGGATGGGCTTTCACATGCTGAGGAATTACATACAGGCAGAGCTGTCTGCACTCTGCAGGAAGAAACAGCTTGACACTTCAGTGGAAGATAGCTGCAGGGGGAAAGAAACACACAAATGATCTCTTGAGATTCAAAAGGAAGGGTGTATACAGCCTGCTTGTGTATGAATGTATTTTCTATGTGTGGACACACTGTACATCAACCTACTTCCTGTTTTGGTGGCCATTTTGTTTGTTTATAAACAAACTTTTTAAAACTGTTTTTAACCACTTTTAATGCGGCGAGGAGCGGCGAAATTGTGTCAGAGGGTAATAGGAGATGTCCCCTAACGCACTGGTATGTTTACTTTTGTGCGATTTTAACAATACAGATTCTCTTTAAGCCACCAGCAAGCAAGAAAATACTGTATATTCCTGCGTATAAGACTACTTCTTAACCCTTGAAAATCTCCTGAAAAGTCAGAGGTCGTCTTATACGCCGGGTGTCATTGATGCCGGGTGATACTCCCTATCCTGTTACCATCTCTCAGATCTCCCTGCTTAGGGAGTGCAATCTATTCTTCCATACCGCTCTGATAAACAGGTAGACAAGGAGAGCTGACCAATCCACTTAGGGAGAATTGACCAATGCAACAAGTCAATTGACTATATCTGGTAATATACTGAGTAACACATACAGTACAGCAACAGTATCTGTTCATACACAGCAGCAGTATATGATTTCTTATGTTAATTTAATTTGATGTGTGTTGGTCTTATATGGTGAGTATATGCCAAACTCTATATTTTAACTGGAAAAGTTGGGGGGTCGTCTTATACGCCCAGTCGTCTTATACACCAAAAAATTATTTTGATAGTACTTTTTCACCTACTTTTTTAATTGTAGAGTGCAAACGTTATCTTAACAGAAGGTGAAAAATTATCTCCTAGAAGAAAAAATGAATTGGATCGGGACCAGTGTGAACGCATCCTATAAGTGAGTACAGACATTTGACTTTTGGCAGCCGCCACTGTTTTGGCTATCAGTCTGACAATCAACCAGGATGGGCATTTTTTAGGCTGATTGCTTTGTCCACACTAGCCAAAGTCAGTGAGATGCAAATTATTTCTCCTTGCATTCAAAGTTTATGTAAACGATATGCAGCTTGAAATTGAACCAATCAGAATAACTTCCTGTAAATTTTTTTGACTGCAAGATGGGGATCCTCCTACTTCTCCTCTCCTTTCCCCTTTTTTAATTGTCATTATCGGCAAGGCCAGCTTAAAACAGAAATGGTCACTAATGAGCATTTCTGCTAATAAAGAAGCGTATGAGTATGCAATTTTAGCACCCATTTACCTTCAGAATCCACATTTACAATATACGCCATTTAGCTGTATATGCTAATGACTAGAATTATACTTTACTTCCTTTATTAAAGATCATTATATGGTCTACAATGTAGACTAGGGATGGTCAATGAGGTGCAATAATTCCTAGTTGATGTAGGATTATGCAAAGTGTGAATCAATTGTAAATGTATGCAGCTTGAAAATGGACCAATCCAATCCCATGAAGGTGGAATTTAATTGGTTCACTTTCTTCCTGTTCAGCCAATGCACCTTGGCAATGCTCCCAGCATGCACCTGCCCTGCCAGTGCATTCATCTTTCTTCCTGTCCAGTTACTGCGCCATGGCAATGCTCCCAGCATGCACCTGCCCTGCCAGCATATTGATCCTTCTTCCTGTCCAGTCACTGCACCATGGCAATGCTGCCAGCATGTAACATTGATTCCAACATGCCAATGGGAAATAATTATGTTGTGTCATCTCATTACAGCTGGAAATATCGGAAGGCCCAAACACACTACAAGAGAGGTGACTGAACAAGTCCAGCACACTCCGCCTGCTGTTTACTTTGCAATGGAGGGATAATGGCTGGAAGAGCTTCATTCTCAAGGGGCAAATGGCTTCTTACTTCTAAGGAACGTGACTACCGAACTCGGCTACTTAGATGTGGTATCAGGTGGGTATGTGGATACCTAAATCCTGCATCTGAGGCACATAGTGCCTTCATTCTGATACCTGGGGGCACATGGCTAGTTAATTTTGGTGTCTGGGGAAACAAAGCTACTTAATTGTAATGTCTGGGATGAATGGCTGGCGTATTCTGGTATTGTATGGTGTATAACTACCTCATTCTAGCATCTGGTGGCACACGTCTGCATATATTGTGAAAAAGGGAAAAGCACTGTTTACTTTGGTGTCTGCTTTCCTTTTTTTTCTTTTTTTCTTCTGCTGCTTAGTTAATACTAAACATTCATTAAATCTGTGCATTCAGGAACATCTCCAATAGTACATATGATATTTTTGTTTTTCAGCACTGGAACAATTAGGTGAAAAAAAAAGAAATTATATATTTGCTAGGAGTACTCCATAATTGTGAAATAATACTTTTCTATCATTCTCACAGTCTAAAGGTGGCCACACACGATACAATAAAATGATCCGATTTTACGGCAATTCGATAAAAACGATCGTATCTCCCGAAAAAAATCAAAAGCTTTTTTTTCATTCGACTGAAAAATCCGATCGGATTTCCCGTTTTTTTCGATTTTTATCTATCCGGAATGCTAGATATTTTTCTTCAATTTCTCTACAGATTGTATGGTGTGTTAGATTGTCAATTTATTAATATACACACCCATGCAATTTTCTCAGAGTATCCAATCATTTTTATCATAATTGGGGAAAAATTGAACATAGGTGTGTGGTTTCATTGGTCATATTTTTGAAATGTTACAATCAGTCAGAAAAATTGATTGCAATTCTTAAATTGAACAGATATTTAAAAAATTGTATGGTGTCTGGCCACCTTAAGGCTGTTTCTGGCATCGCTTGTTGATTTTTAATTCACTATTAATACTTGTTCAGATGTATTTGTATAATATCATTTTTAAGCCTTATAAATTCTTTTACACTGTACTCCCTGAGTACACCTGTGGGTACACGTACAACGTGTTCAGAACCTAACAGCTATTGGGTTCTTAAAAGTTCTGCAACATTTATCTGGGTCATATCAGATCACAGTCAGAATTGCTGAAGGATGAATGGAATGGCATGTGTGCTGTTGCTGCAGCATACCGTACATGTAATGGCATCACCAACACTTTGTTAAAATGTACTGCAGGTACTATACAATACAATAATACAATAACATTTCTATAGCGCTTTTCTCCCATAGGACTCAAAGCGCTTAGGCTCTTTCAGATTCAGTAATTGGTTGTAGGATGAAGTATTCACACGACGTATACGGCTACAGTTACAAGGCTGCTATAAGACAAAACATCACTGCAACCTCAAATATTACTATAATTCCTGATTATCTTCCACCCTTATTTTTTTCTCAAATTGGAGAAAAAATGCATAGCACCACTAGAGATGCTAAGTAGGTCCCTGCCCAGCCATGATGGCTAAGAGGCCAGCAGGAATAGTGACCTGTGAGGGATTCCCCCCCAACCTCCTTACTAACCAATCCACATGGTAATGATTCTGGGAATGATGAGGTACTTTGCAAGAGACGCTAGGAAAACCTACCCCTTCCTTGAGCACGACTTAGAGCCCGTTTCCATTAGAGCGAATCTGCATTTGCATACCCAATATTAGTCAATGGGCCTGATTCCATTTGTCAGGAAATCTGTGCGGTGGACTGTGCAGAACAAATCTGTGCAGCAAAGCCATCAGAATTTGCACACCGCAGGGCTAGTGTGCAATTTGCCTGTAATGTAACTAATAGGAAAATCGCATGCGTTTTTTCGCTTACGTTTTTGTGTAAAATTAATGTAAAAGCCCACAGGCACTGACATGGTTAAAATCGCATCCTCACAAACAGACGCAAAATTTAACACATTTTCCCGTTAAAATTTGCATACAAACGCGTACGAATTCGCAACGGAATCGAACCGCACTAGTGGAAAGGTAGACTTAGGGCCCGTTTCCACTACCGCGAATTTGCGTGCATTTTCTGCATGCAGATTCGCATAACCAATACAAGTAAATGGGCCTGTTTCCACTTGTCAGGAAAACTGAGTGTTTTGCTGTGCAGGAAAAATCTGCACTGCAGAGCCATCCGAATTCGCACACCGCACACACTGCTTGAGATTTGCATTTAATGTATTTAATAGGAATTTGCATTGCGTTCTCGCTATGCGAATTTTCCAGGCGAAATAGCATACGTTTTTGTGTAAAATCAATGTAAAAGCACACAGGCACTGACATGGTTAAAATTGCATATAAAAATACACCCAGACAACAGGTGGATCTAGCGTTTTGGTGTATAGACCAGGCAAACAGCTCTCCAATAAAATTCAGAATCTTTAATCCAGATCAAGCTTGCAAAACATAAAACTCTCATAGCGTAACACATAAAATCAATGCACTTCAGCCTGCGCCTATAGAGCGCACTTACGTAGCAAGCAAGGTGATTGTTAGGCGTATCGGGCTCAAAGGCCCAGTGGTGACACTCCTCTCCGGGTGGACTCGGCGTCCCGTAGTTCCCCCTCCTCCTAACAATCACCTTGCTACGTAAGTGCGCTCTATAGGCGCAGGCTGAAGTGCATTGATTTTATGTGTTACGCTATGAGAGTTTTATTTATGTTTTGCAAGCTTGATCTGGATTAAAGATTCTGAATTTTATTGGAGAGCTGTTTGCCTGGTCTATACACCAAAACGCTAGATCCACCTGTTGTCTGAGGTGGCAACCATCTGGTGAGCAGTTTGGCATTATTCACTGGGCTTGGTACGGAGGCACCACTTGTCACCCCGGGTGTTTTTTATAAGGGTTCACAAAATCTGGAATCTATTGACTGGCAGTAATGCACTATGTGCAGTGTATTTGTTTGTGGTTTTTAGAGCACAGAGTCTAAAGAAGAGGAGCGCTGACATACATCATTTCACATTGTCTATTGCTGGACTCTTTTTGATAGTGCATACTCGTGTGATGGGTTATATGTATTTTAATATTTCTAACAATTTTGAAATTGCATATCTGGGCAGCTTATTATTTACCAATTTAGGTTATTAAGGCTCAATTCTTTTCTAGATAGCGATTACGGGCAGGCGCAGTTTGCATATACAATATAAAATTACACGAAAATGCATGCGAATTCGCAAAGAAATCGCACCGCACTAGTGGAAACGGGCCCTAAAGGACAAGAAGATCCTAAAAAGTACCGCACCACTCACGAATATCTAATTAGAACCCAAATCAGTCTTTATTAATACAAAACATTGCACATAAAAACACTTAAAATTCAGGTACATGAACAGTAGCGCTTAAAACAAGTATCAACAAATAATGATAATATTGATCATTCCAATAAATACAGATAAATGTGATACATGGTCCTATGAATCCATGGTAGCCAACATATGGTTCAAACCCTATTGAAAGTACAATGCAATGGGCAGCAACGTGGCGTAGTGGTTAGCACTACTGCTGTAGCATGCACTACTAACTTACTCGAGCTACCCCAAAACAAACAGCTGCTCCAATTGTCCCACTCTGCACCCTGTCAGGTCCAGTGACTTTGTAGAATGAGATCCCCACACTTTGATTGGCCCAACAGGCTGCATGTCACTTGACAGGCAGCTTATTGGGCCAAAGTGCGGGGATCTCGTCCTACAAAGTGAATCAACCCCCCCAAGTAAGCTAGCTAAGTATACAAGCTGTTAGTTGGTATTTCTCTGTCTGGCTATCGGGGAAATTGCTAATGTTGCTGAAACCCAAGAGAACCTGAAGACGTGTCTGACACTTCCGCCTTTCGGCGGATCAACTGTGTACACATCTCCATGGCAACAGGGACGAGAGCCCTACTGTCCCCATTTAAAACATATTGTATGGCTCTCACAGAATTACATTTTAAAATATATGGCGTTTATGGCTCTCTCAGCCAAAAAGGTTCCTGACCCCTGATCTATACACTATAGCTAATTAGGGATGGTCGTAGGCAGCCAACTTTGCTACGCTGGAACTACGCGTATTTTTACGCAAATACGCTTCGCAATCTACGGCTCCGAAATCAACCACTTCGCTACGTTAGCATACCGTAGACTACGCATTAAAATACGCAAGCTTCATGTATTGCGTAGCGTAGTTGATGCGACCGCTTATGCCCTTATGCGGAAAAATTTCCGCAATAATCTGCTAACTATGCGCAAACACAAACTAATTTAAGCAAACATTCCAACATTCAATGCGGAATTGTATGCGTATAAAGGGCAATAAAATTTCTGCGCATGCGCAATGACCCATATAAATGCAGTTACCGCACGCATAGTTGACTTCGCAATACATACGTCAACTACGCGTAGCGGGCGAAGCTACGCATAGCGGGACTACGACTACGCGGAAATGCGTAAGTGTAGTTCTTAAACTTCGCCTACGAACTACGATGCGTAGTTGCGTACTACGATGCGTAGATTCGCGCTGGCGTAGTTTACGAGCAACCCTGTAGCTAATGACTAATGCTATCAAATGATAATATGGTCTCCCTGACCAACAGGTCTTTCAAAAGATCTGATTCGAAAAGATCTGATTCGAATATTATTGGCTGTGGAAATTGGGCCGCTAAAACATGGCAGACCTGAAAGTACCTGAACAGCATTGTATGTGGAAGGGAATACAAGCCCTTGAGCTCCCCAAAGGGCAAAATATGTCCCTGGGGATGCAAGATGTTTGAGTAAACCTGTTCGGCCAAACAATTGGCAGATAATTTCAAAAATAAGACAGGATCCGTGTTTCGCGGGCGTACCCGCTTCCTCAGGCAGTAGCATGGAGCGTCTGTTTATCCAGACTCTAAGCCTGGTGGAGGCAAATTGTGGTTGTTTTTTTTTATAATAAAGAACTGCTGTTTTGAAATTACACAGATGTGAAATTACACAGGAGGAGGTCTAGGGAGGGTATTGTGTTGCCTGTGCATAAATGTTTTTGTT